>NC_031774.1:55400983-55555699 GCF_001522545.3 Parus major
CGCGGCAGCGACCGAGCCCGGCGAGAACCGCACTCGGGCCGCCGCCGCCGCCAGGCATCGGCCGCGCTCCGCCAAGGCCGCCGCCGCCTCCCTCCGTCTCCGGCTTCTCTACCAGGAGCGTCAAGGTAACTCCATCGCCGGCCCGGCGGTGCGGGAGGAGGCGCGGGGGGCTGCGGGAGGACATGTTCCAGCTGCGGAGATCCCGTCTGGAAATGACAGCCGAGAGCGGATAATTGCGCCTCTGCTCCCTTCCCCGCCGATATCCGTCGGTATTTTCACTTCCCCCCCCACCCCCCCACCCCCGGGACCGGCGGATCTGATGAGCGTGGCTTCGTATTTACCAAAATACTCGGGGAATAGAGCGGAGGAAGCAGGGAGCGGTGGCCGGGTTTGCAGCTTTCCCCCTCGCACACAATAAATAATCTCGGGCTTTATTCCCCCCTCCCCCCCACTGTTGGTGGAAACAGAGTATTTCCCTGTGATAGTGTATGCAGGGCAGCGAATGTTCATTTGGAGAGACGAAAAAAAGATCAGTGTTTACTGTAAGGTTGTTAGGCTGGATGTAGTCTTGTTGAATTAGAATTAGATTTTAATAATTTATAAAGCAGGTTAGGGAAACTGTTACTAAATTTACAGCAGAGAAGTGTCAGTAAAGCTCCTTGCTGACACAATGATCCTGCAGTTTAAGTGATCTACTTTAGTCGCTGTCCATTATTATTATTATTATTATTTTTTGTAATTTAATTTGGAGAGAGCGTGCAAACATTTTTGCAGGGATGGTTGCACTTTAATGATGCACGTGATGAGGAGGGGAATCTTTCTGATGAGATGGGGCCAAACGGATTCAGGTTTAGGGAATATATTTTTGCTGATATTTTCAGAATTTGGTTTATGTAACAGGTAACTTTGTGTGTTTTTTGGCGGACTGTTGAAATCTTAGAAGTGGGTTACTAAAGTACAGGCCATTCTATTTCAGTTTATCTGACTTTTTTATTTATTAATCTTGGCTGGGGCCTGAATGCCCTGGTGATGGTGGCATTTTTTTTTTTTCCGCCTGGATGATAAACAAGACCAGTTTAAGGTATGGGTTCATGTTGCTGATAGTATATTATATTTAGAAAGCCTAAGGTGGTAACGAAAGAATTCCTCAGGAGAAATCAAAAAGATGGACTAAGGTTTTTTTTTCATTATTGTAATTCCAGCTGCACAGTTCAGCTTCTGGGTGCTGCACATGCTTCCTTGAGGAAGCTATGGAGTTCATACTCCATTTTTGATTGATTCAGTGCACCTATATGTAATTTTGCATTAGGTAGTTCTTATCTTTTGGAGGTTGTTTACACTATTGCAACAAATCGTGCTTTCGAAAGCTTTTCTTACAAAAGACAAACCCAAATAATGTCTGTTTCAGTGAATTTAGGAACCTATGAAGCACATGAGTAACCAGATATTTCAATAAAAATAATAAGTACTCGAAAGTGTTCTGTACGTTGTGGAATCAACTTCTTGTAGCGCAGGAGTCACTTTTGGTAATTGAAGTCAACAGACACTGAGGATGAGTAATGCTTTCCAAGGACATGTTCTAAGACCCTGATCCTGCAAATGCTTACGCCGATGCTTAACTTTGCACGGGTGTCTGTCCTGGCCGAAATGAACAGAGCTGCCCTCGTTAATGGTCGTGTCATTAATGCAGATGAGGCTGCTGATTTCAGTGGAGCTGCACATGCTGGTGGAGTTAACTGTGCACCGAGCTGCTTGTAACATGTAGGCCTGAATTCCTCCTGTCTCCTCTCCCTGGAGTATTACTCATGTATTTCATCAAGCTCTGATGGGCCTTTTTAACAGACAGGACCAGACTAGTAAATAAAATAGCTGGATGCATTAATTCAGTGTTTGCTAGTGGTACAGAATCAGCTGCAGGAGTACCACCAAGGCAGGTCTTGCAGGAAGAAGCAATGCCTATTGCTTAGGCCAACTGAAGTTGGGAAACAAACAAACTTTTGCTTGCAGAAGCCTTTTTTGGCTCTCTGCCTCTCCCTGCAAACCTTGTCTGTCTCATGCCCTTAGAGCAGTTACACTGCCAGTTGTCCAGAAATGCCAGGACATGGAATAACTACATGTAAAGGGACTCACAGGAAAGTAACTGAGTATTTCTGAAATGGAGAATAAAGAAGTAATATGTAAAAATTCTCAGTGTTAGTGAAACTGTGAAACCTAGCAATACTTTTTTATTATACTTTCTTAAATTTCTGTAGAATCTTGTATATAGGTGTGGCAAATAAATGGGATTTTTGTTCTGTCCTGTATTTTTTGTCCTGAGCATATGGGTGACCTTAATGCCAAAAAACCATCTGTGCCTTTTTGTGTACCCATTCCTTAGGAGAGGAAGTTGAAATTACTTCATCCCAAAGAATGCATAATTTAAAGCTACAGTCAGGTTTACGGTGTATGAAGTTCTGTTCTGACAAAGTTCTGAATGCAGTGATGTCAGCATTAGGTCTGAAATTTTTGGCAAATGGGAGACCCAGATAAAAAAGTAAGCAAGAAGAGTTACTGCGCTAATAATTAAGTTCCATTAAGTTTATTCCATCCATAAAATGGGTTAGATCTCTTAACAGTTTATCTGTGTGCATTGTCAACAGGAGAGTAGTGCAGGAAGAAGATATTTGGAAAATTTAGAGAAATCTTTACCAATTTAACTTATTTGGAACACATTTTTAACATGTGCTTTCCTTCAGTAGGGATATGTCCTCAGCACCAACTACTCCTCCATCAGTGGATAAAGTAGACGGATTTTCTCGGAAGTCCGTCAGAAAAGCCAGACAGAAGAGGTCACAAAGCTCCTCCCAGTTTAGGTCTCAGGGCAAGCCTATCGAGTTAACTCCCCTGCCTCTGCTAAAAGGTAAGATCAAACAGTTTTTAATAAATAAAACAATTTTTGCTCCACAGCCAACTTTTTAAAATCAAAGTATTCTGTTGTCAGGAGTTGCTGGGAAATTTATCCGGCATTGAAAAATGCTTCATGCCAGATATGTATGTATTTAAACTCTGCAAAATATTTTATCTGTGACTTGAGGGTGTGGTAATTGTTTGCAATGCTTTTGAAAATTTTAACTGCTGATGTTAACCCATACCATGATTTGAATTTTCAAGGCTATCAGGCTTTGTGCAAGAGTGTTCTGGTTTGTGAATCCTCAGCAGCTGACATAAATCAGCAGTAATATTGGTAAGGATAAATGGACTTGTGAGCCAAAGGAAACTGGTTTTTACTGTCTTTCCTTGGTGTGAGGATCTGCACCCTGTGATAGTGGTGCCAACTGCAGCCCCTGTAGCAAGAGAGGAGGTGGGATCCCCTCTCATACCATTTGTGCATGGATAGCTCCCTGGTCCTGCCTTCTGCAGGATTTCAAAATGGAAAGGTCCCATGAGCTGCAGTCTCCCCAAGGGGAAAGGTGCTGCCAATCTGGTCTTAGGCAAGACCCTACTGTTTTGAGATCTTGCATATCCCAATGCTGGTTGAGCTTCTGCTGGCAGATTTAACCTCTAATTTGAGAAGGAAAAATATGATCCAGTATACTACCCTTAAAAGGATGCCAATATCTGTGTGATATGTTGAATGCATCCCCTGAATTCTAGTTGTCACTGAATTTTGGTACAAATCCAGGGGTCTAAAGCACCTTTCAGAGTGTCTGTCTCTGGTGAGGAAGGGGAAATCACCTTTCAGAAGTCTTCAACAGTGACTTCTCAAATGGTTTATTCTGTGTATTTTTTTCATTGCTACTCCTCATTTCTGCTATAAGTAGTGAAAATAGGTATGGGTGGTGCTGATAATTCTCGAAAATAGGAAGTTAAATAGGTTCAATACTATGTCTGTCCCTTTTCTTCCTTTTTGGGCAAGTATATTCCCTACATTCTCTCATCTACCTTGTTTGACAAATTGGTTAATCAGTGTTTTAAAATATGTAACAAATGTGGAGCTGCACTTTGGTTAGTTCTCAACAACCCCACTTCATAAGGATACTGTTGCTGCAGAAAAAACCCAAATCCCCCCAAAATCTCTCACCTTAATGTGTGTCTTTAATTAAAAGTAGGATTCTAGGATCAGTTCCAGTGGAGTTGTCATTAAAATATTGTGGGCCTCTTTCTGTGGCTTCTTGTAAGAATGGAACATCCTGAGTCAAACGAAAGGTGCACCCAGCCCCCCTGCACTGTGCTTGGTGGTGACTTTTATTCAGTATTTCTCAGTTTAGGGTTGGTTGATGCCACTGGATTTGACTTTGTAGTCTGCAGTGAATATTGTTTGTGATTCTTTGGGTGATCCTGTGCAGGGGCCAGGAGTTAGATTCAATGATCCTGTTGGTTCCTTTCAACTGAGGTTGTTCTATGATTCTAAAATTATTTTTCTCTTTGTTGTTGAACCCTTTTGTTGTTTTGTGACAATATGATAAAGAAGCAAATGCTGCTTTGAAATAATTTTAAAGCTCAGTTTTAGACTTTTTCGGGTAATTTTTGATATGGAGGTTATTTCATACCAGCTCCTGTGCTTTGGAAGGTGACTGGAGTTTATCCTTTGGCTTAAACAATGGGATTAGTGGAAAACACTGAGATTTGTGTTTGTACAAATGAAGAAATTGGTGTTGTAATTATTTCACTCTATTCTGTAGCCCCATTCAGGGAGTAAACCAGGCATGGGCACAAGCATAAGTAAAACAGTGAGAACCTCACCTTGCAGAAACACAGGTGTGTCCAGGTGCTTAATCTGACTATTGCAGCCAGTCCTGAGGATTGAAATATAAAACTATAATAAGATAAAACAAACAGATGGAGAGCAGAGAGTGTTGGTGAGACATTTATGATTAGTGTCATAATGAGTTACAGTGGTCCAGCTTCAAATTAAGAATCTGATCCTGGGAGTTAGTTTTCCCTCTTTGCCTTAATGCAGATTCCCAGAGGCAAAGGGCTCTACCTGTGGAGATTAATTTGTGGGATTTGGGCCTAACAGTTTCTCTCAACAGCAGTGCTGTGGGTCCCTGCTGATGGGACACTGGCAGCTAAAAATCATGCTGCTGTTTGGAAATATTTTTGACCTACATTAATATTTGTAACATTCAGGACTGTTAAGTCTGCAAGAAGTGAGGAAATTTTTTCCTGTGTTTACCATACTTTTCTTGACAAATTTTATGAAAGTCGTGGTTATTTTTTAACTCTTAGGTTTATACTTGCCTTCCAGCAAGTGACCAGTCCTATTACTTCTGTCCAGTAACCATATGATTTCCAGTTCTAAATTAAATTTTGTCTTTTAAACTGAAGTAGAGAAGAGATGCCAGCAAAACAGCTTTTTAAAGTCTCAGAAAACTGAACTTAGTTTGGAGATGTACAATTGATAAGCTTCCTGGTTTGAGTCATTTTCAAGTTTAATTAAACCTCTTCGGAAATATCTCAGTATGGGAAGTTTCTAGAGGATAGACCTCAAATTCATATTCATCAGATGTATTTCATATGCATGATGGAGGGGTTTTGCTTACATGAGCATACATTCTGTTTTGTGTTGTTTTTTTTAATGGATATATTGCATATTGACATTGGCAGGCTGCCTTATCTCAAGCAGCACTTTATGGCCTTCAGTATCTTCTGTGATTACAAGAATCATGTATGCAGAAAACTGGGTAACTGCTTGGTCCATTCCTTGCAAGTTTTTATACTCTGCCTGTCACCATCATGATCTGAGCACCTTCCAGTAGTGTATTAAGTGACGTGACTACACATCTGTCACATCTTATCTGTTCTCCTTCCTTTCCCTAGGGGCAGAGTCACATATAGTGAAATGGCTTGTTTTGGTAGTGTTTTAATGCAGTCTGTTGCCTTCTGTGAGCATACACGCCTGTATTGCAAAAACAGATAGATAAGCCAGCCTTGTTGTTGTTCATTTGGTAATAAAAATATTTTGGTAAAGAAAAATAGGAGAGATGCTATGTTTTGATGCTGTGTACAAGTCATAAGGATAAGCTGCTATTTAGGAAAAGTAATAGAATCAGCTGGAATTTTCGGTGTTGCTCATTTCTGAAAAAAAAAAAAAGCATAGAGAAATGAAGTTATTCTTGTATTTTTTTAAAAAAAGTGTATGTATGGTACCAATTTGTAAACAAACATTTAATGTATTTGGAAAACAAGGTGTTCTTTCTGAGGCTTGCAGGGCTGAGTTCAGGCTTTAAAAGGCCCCAAGTAAAAAAACTGCTGTTTGCCTAGTGTAAAGATTAAAATTTTTAGATGATTTCATTATATTTTTATTTATTGCATTGTGACTAAATCTGATTTGAAGTTGTCTTTAAAATCTGACTATTGTCCAATGTAACACTTTAAACCCAGTGTTTTCTCCTTTGTATCAAGTGTAGAGGAATGGGATGGGAAGTGCACATGGGAGTTGTGACACAATTGCATTTTGCATATGTGTGCTCTTCTGTATGTTTCTCACATGCATTTTTTTGAAGGTTGCATGCTTTTCCCTGATGTGTCTTGCAGTGCATGATGGATTTTGGCTTTACTTTGAAGAGGCTGCTGCTATCACCCAGGCTGACAGGTGCCTTAGGTAACTGGCTTGTGGCAGAGCAGTCCTGGTGAACGGCCCTTTTTTGGGATTAAGTAATTCCATCTGTGTGCCTCAGATTCCCTCCCAGGTTTGCTAACCAGGTTTGTGGTGTGCCTCAAATCTGTGCTTGTTCTGTGGAGGAAAATAGGATTGTAGATGCATTGGATAGGTGTATTATTTATTGGAGGGCTATTTTACTTTCATTTTGTATAGCTGCTCTTTTTACTTAGAAGTCTCCAGAGGTGGATCAGCAGGAGTGCAATGTTAGAAAGCATTTGGCTGGAAAAAGAATATATTGTAGTGCTGGACATGTGAAAATAGCAATTTCAGTATTACCTGCAAAAGGGGGAGGGGGAGTTCGTTTATTCTTCTTCTGGTGTCTGCAGAGGCAGGGTGGTGTTCAGAGGATGAAAACAGATGATTAAAAACATCATGTGTCTTATGAATGCAAATTTAGCATCCTGAGAAATTGCACAGAAAACTTGCATGTAGCTCACAGCATTGTTCCCACTCCTCTTGCCCTCATTACAAATACAGAAGTTAGGCAAAGCAAGCCATCCAAAAGTGAGACTGTTAATTGTTAAATCATTTGTATCCCATTTTTGTAATTCAAGGTGTGGTTTTTTTCCTGTCATCCTTCCACATTTTCCAGTGATTTAAGGTAATTAGTGAAGGTTACTTTCATGTTCTCTGTAAGTATTGTATATTTTTGTTGAAAACATTTCAAAGTATGGTTTTTATTTTTAGATTATTTTTTTTCTCCTTGAAATAAGTGCTTGGAGCAGAAGTTTTCTGTCAACAATACCAATTGCTTTGCTACCTCAATATTATGAAATTTATTGAGCTTCTAATACATTTATCAGATAGTTTCTATGGCATTAAAGAATTGGTGTAGTGGCAACAAAAGAGCATTGTATAGTCAAAAAGGGAAAAATCTCTTTCCACTTGCTACTTGCTTTTGATCATTAAATTATTTCACTATAGCTGAGATTTTATTATAAGCTTTTCTTATGAATCTTATCTATAGGTCAAATGCTGAAGTTCCTAAATAGTAAAAAATCCTAACAATACGAAAAGACTCTTGACTGAGAACTGCAGGATGTGCACCTTCTTGTTCAAATGCAGTTACTTTTGAATTTTTAAAATACTCTTTTGTCCTAAAAATTCTGGCCTTTTCAGACCTATAGATACCACCTAAAACTCTTTGTATGGGAAGTAGTTATGATTTGAGTAGTAGAGAAAGAAAGCCAGAGTTTCTGTTTTCTGTTGGCTTCCATGGGAGCTGCCTGCTTATCTTGTCTGTGCTGCTCTTCGTTTGAGAAATTTGGAATGTTTTACAGATATCAGATATACAAATATCAGTAAACTGTTGATAAAATCACTAAGCTAAATGCTTTCTTCTCATATATAAACAGGAATTTAGGGTCATGGTGGTTATGATTTCCCAAAATAAAATTCAGATTTATTTACAGAATTAGAAATAGATCTTAGGCCTCCTAATTTATTGCATGGAAGGAACACTGGAACTTTGTTTGAGCAGCATGTACATAATTAGGGATGAATCCTGGAACTACTTCTAGGAATTTTATGCCTTTTCTGGTCGATATAAATCTGGACATAATAGGCCATCTCTGTGTCAGATTTGGGAACAGGGCCACAATCTCAAAAGGAAGAAGAACTTAGCCCATTTAGTATTTTCTTTATGAATATGTATGATGTTCTAGTCATAAGTAATAATTTCTTCACTTTGTTTGTGCTCCTATCAGTTGGTTTTTGAGTATGCATTTAGCATTCTTTATAATCTGTTTACATCTGTTGATTGTAGAGTATTTTTTCCAATAATCTGAAAGGTTTCTGGTTGTTTCAATACACTAATGACATTCTGTCTTCTTTTTCTTTTTATTTTTGGTTGCTTGTTACTGTCTCTCACATTGGGAATGTAGTTTAGCAGGGCAACATTTGTAGAGAATGGGCAGCTTAAGTAAACGAAACACCCTCTTATCTTAACAGTATATGAGTAAAATTGCAGATGGTGAGGAATTCTGTCAGCTTACCCCTGATCTTCCAATGTTTCCAGTCAGTTCTCTGTATTAATTTCTGACTCTCTCTGGGACTGGCAATTTTCCTATGGCCAGAGTGGTGGTAGGTTATTTTTTGTTTTTTCAGGGGAAGGTTGTTTTGTTTTGTTTTGCTTTGCTTTTGAAGCCTCCTGTGTAATTGTTTTACTTCCGGAATTTCTCAGTCTGGCTTCTGTAAGTGTTTAGTGATGATGATTCCCACATTTTCCTTTTCTTTTTTCTTTTAATTTTTTTTAAAGTGAAGTAAGTTGTAATTATATAAAATGTATTTCTTAAGATTTCATAAGATTGATTCTAAAATCTTGATAATTTTCTGCAGGATGTTTAGATTTTATCATAGAATCACTGAGTCACAGAATGGTTTGGGTTGGAAGGGACCTTAAAGATCACCTTGTTCCAACTCCCTGCCATGGACAGGCACACCTTCCACAGACCAGGTTGCTCAAAACCCCATCCAACCTGGCTATCATAAGGAAAAACTTTTGGTTTCAGTATGTATTTGTACAATATGTCTTTATAATGTTTCCCAGTAATACTTAGCTCTCTAATAACATTGCCATTTTCTTTCCTGTGCCCAAGTGTAACCATATGGGTCTGTAATAAACCCTCCTGTTTCTGGGTCTGTAATAAGTACCTCCTTTATATTCCTTTCCTGAGGTACCTTCAACAACTACAAGTTCTGGTCCAGTCAAGCTATTATTTCTATAAAATGCACATGATTGTTGAAGTATAGGGCTGCCTTTATAATTGATTATGTTATGGAGCTTTACTGTTGTAAAAGAAAGAGGACATTTTCCGTATCTCTGGAATTATGTGTGTATTTGTAAAATCTGTGTTTGTGTATATTAATGTGTATAATATATCTGTTTATATAAATAAGCTATAGATATATTTGAAGTTTTATACAAAATTTAGGTTTTGAGTTTATTTAATTTTCTCTTCTGTTTTTAATATGGGGTATTGCTTCTGTTCATTGGTAGAGGTTTATAGTAAGGCAGCAGTCCTTTCACATACATCCATTGTAAGCTACTGCCTCCCTGAGAAAAGAGCACTTTCATTAATGCTTTCTGGGGAGTGGGAGGAGGACACACAACTATTTTTAGGTTCAGGGTAACTTCCTTTCACCTACAGTTTTTTTTCATTCAAGTTATTACTGTTTCTTTGGCTCAATCAGACAAAAATCCTTAGTAACAGAGGAGAGGACTTGGGGAGTTCAGGGAGTTTTGCTAGGGTGGGTATTTATGGATTGCTGTAATCTTGGTAACGGTATAACTCACTAGGATCGTCAAATGGGCTCACTTTGCTTCATAAGAGGTTAAAGCAAATCTGTTAGAAAAATACTAGAATCTTCTTTCAGCTGGATATGGCAGCATTCAGCTTCCTTTGAAACCTACCTGGTTGTGTCATTCTGCTTGCAGGTGCAGTGACAGGAGGGTTTTTTTCTGGTGGCAAAACTTCTTCAAGCAGTTTGTGAGCCAAGAGTGGCTTCTCATCTGCTGAGAGAAGTGTCTGTGGGGCCACAGTGTAAAACAGATTGTTAGAAACTTTCCACCTCCTCCTGATTTTAGTGATGTGTTTGATCCTGTGTCCTCTCCAACAGTTAATTCAGCAGATCTGAAATGCTGGTGGATATTTATGTAGGGTTGATAGTTTCTGTGCCTGTGGTTTTCTGCTTAAAGAAAAAATAGTGCAGCCACAGTCTGAGGATCTTTATCAAGTATTTCAAAAGATAAGGTAGCAGTCCAAAGAATCAGTGTAAAATACTTTTCTGCCTTTGGTTGTTGCACTTGGTTGAAAATTTTGTGTTTCAAGACTCTGAAGTCTTGAAGTCAGACTGAAGGGGAACCAGTTTGATCAAGGGTAATAATGATCCACAATAATGGAAGGTTTTTCACCAGTCATTTTTTTCTAATTGTTGTATTAAACAAATATAAAAGTATATAAATTTTTAAAACTATACATGTGTCAGTATCAATTTACTTTAGAATTTCCTGTAGGAAGTTTATTTTTCAAGTCACAGTATGTCTGATATTAATCATTATATTTTTCTTTTGCTTGAAAACAAAGTATTTAAGATTTTATTTTAAAACACCTTAGCATTTTTAATACATTCTATTAAAAAGGATCGTTGTTTTGTATTTCTCTTTATTGATTTTTTACCAGTCTTCTTCCATTCCAATATGTATGACATTCTTAACTGTAGTATTTTCCTTGTGTGTGAAATGCAAGGTCCTTCCTGTAGCATCTGCAAGAGTCTGGGACAGAGAAGGAAAATAATACAGCAGAGCTCCTGTACCTGGTTAAATGGGCAGAAAGCAAAAAAGTGAAATGGATCATTTCTGGGTAGCTTCCTAAAAGAAAAATTAGACTTATCAGATTGCTGTAAAGTCTGTTTTACATGGTTGGACATGGTGCCAGCTCTTCTTTAACAGCAGCTTCTTATGTTCCCCGAGCTGAAGAGCTTGTTCTAATACCTCAGTGTTGGACTTGGGAAGTGAGGGAGTTACAAGAGATGTGGAGACAAGCAGTCTGCTGTTACGATTATAGACTTCTGTGTGTAATTAGGGTATGTCTGAAGATTTTTATGAATTGGAAAAGTTGCATCTCCTGCAAAACACGAGTTGCAGATTCAGCTGTCCTTACTTGATGGTATTTTGCAAAGTTGAAGTAAACCATCAGTGGTATCTCAGGGGTGATGAGTAAATGCTGACACCTCTCTGTCCCTGCTGGTTAAAAGTATCAATTTTAGAACTTGACCCCCAGCAGGAGATATGATAAACTACTCAGTTACAGCAGATTCATTCTGAAAAATCAGATACCATCATGAAGAATAAGATTAAGTTGAAATTGTGTGTTGTCTGGAGAAGTTCTTTGCTGTCAGATTTTGATTAAAACAATGAAATAAATGTAAGTGCATGGTTGGTTACCCATTTTACGCTTGTCGTTGGAAAGGGTGGCTGGGCATAAATGTAGTTTGGGTAATAGAGGAAGCATTTCTTTGGGTATTCTTTAATCATAAGTTTAAGGAGATTTGTCATTAGAATTGTTAGCGTGTTTCTGACTCTTCAAGGAGTATCAGAAAAAAAGTTGTGTCATTAAGAAGAAGTAGCTGTAGTTTGTGGTGGATGTGGACTGTAGTTTTCTGTGAGTGTTCTGGAAGGTTTTCAGGAAGTTTTAGGGATTTTTTGTGATGGATTTTTTCATAATGCTTGTGATAGGACTACCTGGTCTGAGTTGTGCTTTTGTTGTTTGGGATTTCTGTGCTTCTTTGAGTGTCATGAGTTTAATGTTACTATGACTTCCTTGGCTTTTTTTTTACACATGCTTGTGTTGAACTTGGATTTTCAAGTTTTACAGTGTATGTGGTAGCAAATTTGTTTGTTACTTTCAGTGGTTTTGTCATATGGATTATCCTCCAAAGGAGATCTTCTGCAAGTTAAATTTCTTGTATTACAAATTGAAACTGAGGGAAGGATAATTTCAGATTTTAGAGGAATTAAACATTCTTACTTTTCCTTTATGTTACCCAGTAGGATGTACTGTGAATACATAAACTTTCATTAGTTTTCTTGGCAAGTTTTGCTTGTGTGCTCTCCACTTTCACATTCCAACAGCAGGACATACATGTTATATACAGTCCTTATATAAATTAGAAAGTCTAGCTATTGTTTTCTGATTTCATATAAGGTTAACTGTTCAAAACTATTTATAGAGAATATGTTTTCCCATCTATGTGTAAACAAAAATGCAAAAGATGGTGATTACAACTGAGACAGTACTTGAATCACTGTGGAGAACAAAACTTAATGGGTGAATATTGTCAGTGTTACCAAGGGAGAGTAAATTTGGCAGCTTGCTCTCTTGATGTTTTCAAATAACATTTTTGGGATAGCTTTCTGAAGAAGTTGAGGTGGTGCTGTGTCATCTTGGTTCTCCTTCACTTTCCCTTTATTCCACCCAGCCCATACTTCTGTTTTCTTCCTTTCTTGTTCCTTATCACTGCCTTCCTTACTCCCACTTCTTTTTCTTCCTGCACCCTCTGACAGATACGATAATGTATTTTTCCACAAGAGGGTGATAAAACTCGCATGTGTTAAAATGAGCACTCCAGGTGGAGGGGTTTGCAGAGGTTATTGACAAACTCAATATAATAAAATTAGCTGTATTTATACAGAAAAAGTACTCTGTTCATCTTCAGTCCCATCCATGTGTTACAGTGCTTGTTTGTGTGCACTTCTGGAGGCAAGACTAGACCTGTCAGGATGGAGATCCACCCTGGGAAGAGCATGCCAGCTCCATCCTGCCTCTGTTGCAGTAATCAGACCTTGCTGCAAGACAGTCTTTCGTATCTTATTCGTGCAATAATTTTCCTTTTCTTTTCTCCTCCATGCACTCTCGTTTCTTGCTTCCCCCCTGCCCACCCCTCCCATTTACTAGGGAAAAAACCCTCCCTTTTCACTGGTCCTAAGAAACTGCAGTGGTTGGAATTTCTATTCATCTTTAAAAAGTGCAGAAAGGATGAAAAGGTGAAGCAGAGAGAGAGAGAGAGAGAAATAGCTACTGCTGGGATTTGTCTTTAATAGGGAATCTTAGTAAAAATTTGTATCTGTTTTTGACTGTACCCAGACTTGAACAAGTATTTCACTCTGGACTAGATGCTGCTTCAGTTTCTCTTTTTAGGGCTAGGAAGACTGATGTAAATAAGTGGTTCTTAGCCCCTCTGACGAGAACAGCTCCAAAATTGTGTGTCTTTAAGTGGAGACCATGACTAAAGTTCTGGCACCTGGGCTTGGCTCAGTGTGGTTAGATGGCAGATGTGGGGGTAGATTCATTATATATGTGGGAGAGGGTTGGGATGCAGGGCTTTTTAGATGACCTTCAGGAAGAAGTCAGCATTTCAGGGTGGTTGTTAGCCTATATTTTGGATGCTATAATCTCAGAAGAAGTGTCTGTTGCTGTGAATTGCTTTAGAATATGATTTGAGCTGCCAGATTAAATCTCTGTAGTCGCAAGTAAAAAGAGCTGCTGTGAGTCTCTTAATATTAGAGAAATGAGCAAATGAGTTCTATACTGTGGGTTAGGCATAAGCCCAGCAGTGAAAAGGCTCCTGGAAAAATTCTAAACACTTCATTGCCATGAGTCAGCGGGAATCGTGGTAAGGATGGAGAGAGGAACAAAGTACTTGAGGTTATGTTTACTCCATCCTCCTATTAACTGTGAAATTCCAGGTCACAGAGTGAAATTTCTCACTCTTCTTTAATTTCAGGAAGAACAAACAAGTGTCCCAAATAATAAATAAAAAAGATTCTATCTTTTTCTTAAGAGACAGCCAGAGAGTTGATATCTTGTCAGAATATATTTTTTAATAATTTGTCTCTCTTTAGCTAGGAAATTCCAGTGGCAAGAGTGTATCTCAGTGTGGAATTTCTCAGGAAAGTTTGTTCCTCTTCCTGTGCTTTTACTGTCCTGTTTGTCCCTAAACTACCACATCCATAGTGTTCAAAGTCAAGTTCAATGAACAGCATTTGGAACTCTTTCTTCATGGGCCAAGTTTAAGCTTTGGTTCAGGTATCCCATAATCTCAAGTGGGACAAAATCTTCCAATTAACGCTCTTGAAGGGAATATCCCTACCCTTACAGCAGAAAAAAAATCTACAAGACCCAAATAAAGCTTAGAATTTCTGTATATGCTTCTGAGCTAATTCTGAGTGTAAGGAAACTGGGGAGACTTTACCTTCCATTAGCAAAGTAAAAGTATTTCTTAGGTTTTTGGGATATTCTTCTAATGAAAGAATGCCATAATACCCAGGGGAAAAAAAGTAAATGGCTAGAAGCAGGTTTTGAGTATCTCTTATAGCAAGTTTCTCTTATTTCCTGCTTGATAAGAAGCACCCATTCCTCTTGCAGAAACTTTATTAATCAAGGACTTTGCAGAGAGGAGGATTGCCATGCCCTTCATATGGATTCTAAGGCGACCTCGTTTGACAGGAGTGCAGCCTTGGTTTGTCTTCCCTTGTTTTGTACAGTTGTTCCCAACATGAGCAGGCATTGCACTATGGCAAAAATTCATTTGAGAGCCAAAATCTTCAAAGTGATTTCAGTTGTGGTGAGATGTGCCAAAACTTCATGGTCAATAAAAAGCAAATGGTTTGGAAATGAGCATATTTTCATGTTTATTTGCTTTTGGAGAAGTATTATACTTCTGGATTAAAGAGCTCTGATATATCAAATAAAACAAAAAAGCTCTAAAACACCGCATCATATACAATAAAAAATTCACAGACTGGTTTTCATTACAGTTGGTTTTTTAAGCTGAAGCACTCAGTACTTGATAATATTTTTTGCCTATAGTAATTTTAAATGTTTAAAGGAACAGGACCTATCTCGTATCCAGAGCTGCAGCAAGGAGTGGAATAGAGCACCCACCTGTGTGTGCTTCATTTTGGGAGAATTGTCAAATGGGTGAAAGGGAAGTAATTCAGCCTGCCCCCCATTCCTAGATTCAGTGGTGAACACACACTCCCTCCCTGTTTTTCCCCCCCCCCACCCCCCAAATCTTGTATTTGTGGTTAATGCAGTTTTTCTGCATTGTTGTTTCCCAGGTGTCTTGTCTATATTGAATATCTATATTTGGGATTATTTTTCCCAGAGGTATTAGCTGATGTTTTTCCAAACTGAATTTCACATTATTTTCTGGTCATGTAAGGAATTTGCTTAGGCTCCTTTGTATTATTTCTGACTTTACTGCTACTCAAAGTTCTCTATTTAATATCCTCAGAAGATGTTATCTATATGCTATTTTAATCATTAGATCATTAAGGGAGTTATTAATGTCTGGACTAAATTGATTCCTATATCTCACTGGCATTTCTTTCCAGTTGGATACTTGGAGATTTTTATCCTTTTATTCCTAGACTTTTTGGCAGCACTGCATGTGTCAGCCTCTTCTATCCAAAAAAATTGGAATCTGTTTTAAACGTAGGACTTTCAGGGAAAACTGAAGTGTGATTCATACTGGAATAGAGTAAACTTTGTAAATCCAATCACAATTGAAATTGAAGATGTGTTGTAATCATTACATATGTATCTTCACATGGATTTCAAGATGCTGTCTTTTGTACTTTCATTTGTGCAGTAGTTCTTAAATGATAAATTATTAAGTAAATATTTTCCTAGTGGAATGTGCTTTCTATTTTTGTATATCATCTTGAGAACAGAATGTGATTCCTTTCTGTAGGGTCAGCTATTTGAAATACTTGCCTGTGTTTGTTCTAACTGCATAATCTATAATCCTCAATATGTCTTTAATCCACTTTATCTCCTACAGAACTAAATCTTTGGAATTGGGGAGAATATAGTGTGATAGATGGTATCTAAGGTTATAAAGTTTGGGAAGAATAAATTTACTTCTGAGGTCAGATTGATAGATTTTGGCAAATAACAGATAAAATAAATGACTAGAAAAAAAATAAACACTACTCATATTGTCATGCTTATGGAATAAACAAATAATAAGTAACAAAGGGGTTTTGTTTTTGGTTTAGTATTTCATCTCTAGAAATAAGATAAAATTAAAGATGAAATTTCTCACTTGGCTAATCTTAATCATCTCCTACAGTGTTAAGCAAAAGGAATTGATGTATTTTCTGTTTTATTTTTCTTGTGTGAAGTTGAATTGAACTTCAAAATGTTTACCTTTTTGTGCATGACTAAGGCAGAAACCAGAGTGCACATTTTTTAGCACTGACCACTTGGGAGTGAGCGGATGCATTAATGTGAGCAAATTTAAGCTTGGGTTCAAGGAGGGGGTGTGTGCAACCACACACGTGTCCTGAAGTCTGTCCTGGGATTATTTAGGGTGGCTTTAGTGCTTTGGGATGCTGGTTGTGCTAAGGATTGCACAAAGGGCTTCTGTGGGATTGATGCCTTAGAGTAATGGAAGGAGAAAAACTCCTGAAAAAACCTTTTTTTATCCTTAAATAAAATGAGTTGTGAAAGGTCAGGTGTCTGTGTTTGTCTAATAAAGATATTAGGTACCATTTGTTAGGGAATGATGGATTTGTCATTTCACCTAGTGATAAATAATCTGATTTTATAAGGTGTTTGGGGAATGAGGATAATGATTATGTCAAATGGCAGGCTTGCACAGCACAGTCTTTTGTTAATGAAGCCACACTGCATAGCAGACTTGGGTTCTAAGTCCAGGAGTATTTATTTTTTTTTTTTTTTTTAAGTAGTTTGTGTTAAACACAAATATTCCTGATTTTAGAATTTTAGAATATTTTAGAAGAAACAAGATGATCAGTAATGTTAAGTAAATCTGGCTCATCAGTCCTAATATTTGTTCTTACAGCAAGATGCATAATACTGAAAGAAACCACATGTTTCTAATACTAAACAGAAGAAAAAAGTTAGTGTGGAATTTCAATATACTGTACTTGCAAAATTTAGGAGAATCCTGCGAGGAGATGCAAATTGCAGGGAAGCCTATTCACATGAGTAGAGATTGCCTTTGTAGAAAAAAAAAAAAAGCTATCATGTAAAACATGGTATTGTCTGGTACAGCCCCTGAAAAATGATTCCATCTGATCCATTCCCTGGAAGGGATGGGAACTGGCTGACAGGGCAGCGAGTGCTTCTGAGCACTGAAATGTCTGTTTTGCCACCTGTGTGTGCCACTGTGATGGCATCCATATGGCTGCAGGCAGGGAGGGCCTGCATTTTATTTTTCCCAGTGAGGAAGTAGGTGAGGTTTCACGTTTTTTGCCTTTCAGACAACAAGAAGTTTTCTCCCAGCTTCACTGCTTAAGTTCCTATTGTGCTCTCTGTGCTGCCATACCATTTTCAGTAAAAGAGCAGTTGCATGGAGACAAAGAGGCTGCTGATTTAAGTCTCAATAGAGAAGTCTGTTATGCTTCAGCTGTGGGAGGATGCTAAATGTAGCTCAGAGGTTGGCAGATGCTACCTGGACCAAAACTACTTGAAAATATTAAGAAGCTGTTTAGTAGGTTTGCCTAAAAAAAGAGACATTTAGTGACTGGAGGAATTAGTGGGACAAATACAACAGAGGACTTGGAGTTTAAAAAGGTACTTACTGTCTGGATGTGATCTGTTGTTCATGTTGAGTAAAAAAAAAAAAAGAGTTAAGCTACAAATATTTTGCCGATCTTGATGGGAGGGCAAAAGAAATCCAGCCCAAAGCCCTACTTTCTCTTCTCGCCTCTCTTACAGTTCTGTTTTTTTAAAAATTGTCAGTTTATGCAAAATTTTGAACTTCATTTTCAAAGGGAGCAATACTGTTTCTGATCACGATTATGTAAAATAAGCTGAAAGCTGTGGAGTGTTGTTTTCGGAAGTTTTCAGAAAGCTCAGTGTTACTATTAACGTTCTTCTAAGCTATAACACAATGAAAATTTACCTGAAGAGTTTATTTTGTGCTGCAGCCTTTGGCAGTACCCTAAGACCATAAGCATCCTCACTGAGGTGGGAGGACTGGGCCTGGCTTTCTGCTGGGGGTATGTGGAGCTTCATTGATGGTCCAGGAGGGGAAGTTTTCCTCATCCCTGCACAAGCCTGCTCTGCAGGTTGGATAGTCCTGGGAGCTGCGCTGGTTTCTCACCTTGTTGCTGAGCCAGAGTTTAAAGGCTCTTTAGCCATTTTATTTCTGACCTGTGCTATGCTGTGTGAGACACATGAAATGTAGTATCCCAGCATTTTTTTGTTATTTTCTCATTTAGGGATGGAGAGGGGAGATAAACGTAGCATGCAGCCTGAGTAAACATACAGAAAAGGCCTGAGGAATCCGTTGCTCAGGACCAGGGTAGTTGATTTAAGAGGGAGGTTGAACTTCTAATTAATTTCTAAGTGGCGTTCCTTTTATGACCTGTTCCATGGGGAGAGATGATGAGAGGACCTCTGTGCCAGGTTATTAAATAGTTAAATTCAAGGGAGATAGTTTTGCTCCTGAAGCAGAGGTTTGCACATGCGTGGGCAACAAAGCGTTTCCAGTAGAGCACGTTTGATACTTACCTGCAAAATGTCAGAAGAGGTGATTAATGTTTTGTACCTTTGGAATAGGTTTGATTTTGTGTGCCTGAAGCTTCTAGCAGGTGCTATAGAAACCAGGGAAAAACATTATCTTTCCAGCATGTTGCACTCAAAGCTCACGTTGAGCCACAAAATAATATTCAAATGAATGACAATCTCTTGTTTGAATCTACATGGAAAATGGAGTTTTCCATGGCCTACTTACTCTAGAAATTATCATTTCATTATAGGTAAATTTAACTAAAACCTATGAGACTTTGTCAAAATTACATGAAAGAAAAAAAGATACTCACTTTTAAAGTGAGGCAAAGAAATGACAAGAGATTTTTCAGAGGGTCAGTATTGATCTATCTTGCCTGCTACTTCTGCTTTTGAGAGAAAGTAGTTTTCAATTTTCATAAATACATTCTTTGTTGTTTAATTACTTTTTTTTTTGCTACTACACTATGCAGTAACGTGGCTAAAATTGCTGTATACAGTTTCTTAAATTTCAGGGGTGTTTTTCAGAGCTTATAAAAATGTATTTCTGAAAGAGTTCATGTTTGCCCACATGAAATGGTACTTCAGAACTCCCCTAGTGGTCCCTTGCTGTTTGTTGGGGTGGCATTTGTGCCCTAGGTTAGCTCTTTGCCTTGTCTGTGAACACCAGCCCAAAATTGGTGGAGTTCTGAGACAGCAGATTACTCTGTGTGTAACAGCTAGATAGGGTTACCATAATTAAGAATGATCAGACATTTTAGCATCTGTTATTAAGCAGAGTGTACATGTGTCATCCTCACGGAGCAGATGAGGGTGATTTGTTTCCTCTGAGGTGCGATGGAGGCATCATTGTTAGATCTGGCTGGGGCTCTGGTAAGATCAATATGAGGATGCATCATGGCCCAACTTGCAGGAGAAGTAGGAGGATGAGAGATGTAGACCCATTAAATGATGGAAAACCCAGAGAAAATGCCTTATGTAATACAGTTTTTAAAAAATCATTTGAAATAGTTTATTAGAAGGCTCGTGGGCAGATATGGTCATAGTGTCTTATGGGGAGGAAACACTGGTTAAATAGAAGAACAACCAATGCTGTCAGCCGAAAGCATGAGCCATGTGGTTTTAATAGTGAGGAAAAGTCTGTGCTGGCAGGATCTGTTTAAATGGATGATAAATTCTCTGTGAGCTTCTTAAAAGTCGCGACTCTTGATTTGGGAAGTTATGTTCTCGTTGAGCACATGTTACCAGATTAATTTGTGGAGGGTTGCTTCTGTAGGATATTTTAGGGGGTGTTTTCATTTAGGTTAAGCTGCCTGCTTTGGTAGTCTCTTCCAGCTTGCAGTTTCCTAAATCTGCAGCTCTCAGTCCCCAGCTTTTCCCTCTTCTGAATCTGTTAAAGTTCTTGGAAAGGCAGGAAGGAATTTGGGAAGAAAAGTGAGGCTTTCATGAGTTAGCCCATGAAAGTGGGATGTTTCCTCGGAGGAATTAGCCTCTGTTGTTTGCTCTTCGTATCTTGGGTGAACCTCTGCTAGTTGTTCTCACTTGCTGTTTTTGCTGCTCAGCCTGAAACATGAGGTGGTGATTTACAGAATGGATGATGACTCAAAAGTGCAAGTGAACTTGGTGGGAGCTAGTCCTGAATATCACACAGTGCTAAGTAAACATCCAGAAAAGTCAAGACATCTCCAGTTGGGCACTGAGAATTAATGGATGCTTTTAATCTGACTGTTTTATTTCTCAGCCTTCTTCTATGTTGGTATCTTGTGAGCAATACAGCATCAAAATGACAGTCTTAAAAAAAAAAAAATTATTATCTTCAGGTTTGAGGAAAAACAGGATAAAAATTACATACAACATTATGCTAACTCTTTAAGATTCACTGCTTTTATTACAGCTAAGAAACTGAAAGATTGCTCTAATTTTATTTTAATAAAAACAAAACTGATTGAATTATTTCTGTTTTTCTTTTCAAAATGAGACTGTCACAAACATTTTAAAAAGTCTTGATTAGAGGTGATGAAGTGCCTAGTGAAATTCAAGTATCCAGATTGGAGCAGTGTTGCTTCATTGGCTCATTTTGAATGTGAAGTCTTTTGCTTTTCAGTCATTTTTATAATTTTTTTTTAGGAATAAAATTCTAAAAGTAATTATTCTGGGTTTTAATATAATGCAGTAATTCTTAATTTTATTATGCGAAATTATATTTTTCCCCCTAAGAGTAGCATACTCTTCAAGTTTTTAAAATCCATAGTTCATTGTGTTGCTTCACCGGATCTTTTTCCTCTCCTTAGCACATTTTAGCAAGCCTCGCCAGGTTAAAGAAAGGCCATAGCGTAAAAATAATTTTAAACTGAGATCCTGCTTAAGCTCTTTCTATTTCCTCACTTCCTGACTGAGCACAGCTATCTTTACCTGCCCTTTCTCCCCTCTTTTGTTTACTGCTGAGGACAGGGTGGATACCACATGCATTGGAGATCCTCATTGTCAGCTGAAAGGAGTTCAGTAGCAAATTCCTTGTCATAGGGAATATTGAACAACCCATCCCTACACTGTGGAGTGATCTTTTATGGCATCTGTGTGGACTTTCAATGTTTATTGTACTGGTTTGTTAGTGTAGCATGCAGCAATTTATTGTCATGTGTTACATATTCATACATCAAAAAAAAAAAAAGGCAAAATAAAAGCAAAATAAGGTTAAATAAGGTTTTCTGGATGTTTTATTATTTTATAAGACCTCCTTAAAAGTTGCTTTTTGATATATTTTTTAGTAAGTTTGGAAACATGAAACAGTGTGCTGATGAATCTGTAATTTATGGAGATTTAATATATATCTGTCTATTCTTAAATATATTAAGTGTTTATATCAGTGAATTGCTGTTCAATATATCTTCTTGAAAAATGGTATGCTCTTATTCTCTGAAAATCAATGCTTATAATTGAGACTGCCTTTTAAAGAGTTTCCTCCAATGCTGTCTCAAGGTAGAGTTTGAAAAAGGAAGCAATTTGTAACCTGCCGAAATACAACTCACTGTTGAAGCAACCAGAGAATAAAATTGCTCAAAAGAAACAGTTGCTCTTATTTTGAAAGCGAGTCAGAGTGGAGGAGCTTGTTCTATGCACAGCTACTATTGGCTGCACAAACCCCTCTTTTCTGTGGCTAATGCTAGATAGGAATATTAATAATATAACTCATGCCTTGTCGTATTTTGCTGCTTAATCATCTTGTTTGGCACACCCCCGGTCATGTTGTACGTGGCCATAATTCAGGAGAGCAAGCTCACTGGGGTGCTGGTATTACAGTGCAGCAATCAGAGAGGCTGGGATTATGCAGCAGATGAAGGGACTGCCCGGCGCGTGTTTATCCAGGAAAACTGGAGTGGAGTTGTAGCCAGCGAGGAGCCGCTCCCGTGCCGGACCATGGCTCCCTCGTCACGGCTGCCCTGAGGATCCAGGCTGGGTAAGCAGAAACCTGTGTCAGCAGGATTGTTGTGAGGCTCTGCCACAAAAAACTCCAGCTCTTACATGTCCTTTAGAGCGTTGTCTTCCCTGTGCTGTTGCGGCTGTCAGAAGTGGTATTTCAAGGAGGCTGATAATATTTTGTTGGAAAGTACTTCATTACATTAATGGAGTTTGGAAAGATAAAGAGTGGCTCTAGCATGAACCTGAATTCCATTAGAAGAGAAAAGCAGTATTTCTTAAAATTTCCTCTCAGTTTTTTAAATTTAATTTTAAAACTTCAACCTAACATTTCCTCAGGGACCAGAACTGAACCCTGGGATTGCATGTATTTCAAAGAGTTGCTCTATTAGTCTGGATAACTTCTGAAAAAAATGTGAAGTAGAAAGCAAATGTTTGTCTTGATCCTAAAGGTGGTTTAGTTGAGGGGCACTGTAAAGGATAAAAGGAAGTATCTAAAACAAATCAAAAGGGAAACAAAATTTGGTAGAGTTTTGTGGTTGGGATTCTTTGGTTGTTGTTTTTTTCCTTTGTTTTGTTTTAAAAGTCAAGAAGCCCCTTCCCTCTCTTAGTTTTTAAATAGTTTGATCTTTAAATAGAGTAGGTTCTTCCAAGAGACCCATGATTTTTGGTGAAGTGGTTTCCATGCTCTTGTCAATGCATGAATAAGAAATAATAGAATGGGTGGGGAGGAAGTTGATTGTAATTTGACTTAAAAGCATGAATGTTTTGACCTCAGCGATTGGCAGTTTGAAAAGAATGATTTGCTGTGCTGTTTGTGTGAGCGTTGGGTTGTTTAGTGTTAATCACCATCCAGTTATGAATATCATTCACTCGTTAGACAAGTGAATAGGCTAGTGCTGGACTTCAAAACATACCTTCAGTAAACACTCAGGTTAAAAGGAGGGATGTTATTTGGAGTGCTTTGTTGAGGGAAATTTCATATTCATCTCATGGACGTAATGAAGGTAACGCTCTTCAATTTGGAATGGTCTGTAAAAATACAAAGTTTTTATTGTAGTTTCTTATATAGTTAAAAGGTGTGTTTTCTGAAATACAGTTTTGAGTGACTACTTGTGACATTTTTATGCATGAACAAAGGCTAAGGTGTTAGGGTTTCCTTTATGGTGAGATGTTTTATTTGTTTTTTTCTAGAGGTTTATGTTTTAGGCTTTAAGTTTCAAGTAGAATGATTTTTGGTGTGGTTTATAGCTTAAGTTGACTACTTTAGCAGCTGATACCATTTAAGAATATCTTGTCTATGCTTGCTGTAGCAAAACAGTGCAGTTAGATAAAAGCTGATCCATATTTTTTTTTTTAAATGATGCTTTTGTTTCTGATTTTCAGAACTTTGAGACAGTGGGTGGAAATCAAATCAACATATAACCTGATCCTATCTGCAGAGTTCTCCTAGGCTTGAGAGGCTCAAAATCTGAAGAAGGGTAGGATCAGTCCCCACATTATAGCAGTTTTTCCTGTGTTTCAGAATTAAGATCAGTTTTTGTGATGCTCAGAAATAATTCTCACTTGATAATATTAGCACTTTGCCTGATTAAGGAGTGCTGAATCAGGTTTAGTATTTGAAAGGTAAAAGAAGATGAGTGTTAATCTTTGTGTTACTCTGACTAGTGTGTTTTGGGGTAACATTTTAATAAAGCTAGGGCTGATCATTGTGTTGAAGGATGTCAAAACAGACTCATTTGTATTCTAATCCAAAGGGGAGATTTTCAGTTTATTTTTTGCCCATCTTTTCCCTGAAGTTAATACAAGTTTGGAAGTTGTCATTGAGCATGCCAGGGCCTGAGTTGGAGGTAGAGAATTATGCTCAGAATAAAACTAAAATTTGCTTATAGAAACAAACTAGAATTAGAGTTTTGAAAGTTTTTATGTGAAACTTATGAATCTAGAAGTTTTTGTGCCAGTAATGTGTTTTTAAATATTTTTCATAGGAATGAAATACCGTGTTTCACTTTGGTTTAAGAAAGGACATCAGCATTGCTTATTAGGCATAATCAGGAAGCAGAGAGGAACTGGCCAGACCTGTTGTATGAGAGGAGCTGTATCAGGTGCAGGGCAGGGAGCTGGAGCTTTCTCATACCAGGGTGAGTTGTGTCAGCACAGGGGAGCAGAGGGAGCTCTGCTCCATCCCCTTTATTCTGCAGGTGAGAGGGGGAAGTGCTGCTGCTGGCAAACTGCGGCGGCTGAGCTTGCTGGGACAGCTCAGCCACTTTTCCCTCAGCCTTTTAAAGTCCGAGCACTTTGTAACATTGAGAACTGAAGAAAATTCATGGCTTACTTGATGTTCTGTTCCTTGGAGATAGTGAGGATGTGGAGAAATTATAATAAAATTTTATTTTTGTGCAGGTAGAGTTCTGTACAATAATACACTACTGTATAATACAGTTTTGTTTGCCTTACAATGACTTTAATCAATGTGCCTGTGCATGAGCTTACATCTGTCTATCAACTGATTGAATTTTGGAATAATTTGATTTTGTTTTTCAGGTATCTGAGCTATTGAAGGGAGGGCCAAGAGTAAATACTTGCCCCATGAGTGCCCTAAAGTGGTGCTGGTGCCTCAAGGAAGGATTATCTCAGAGTGGGAAGAGTAGTGCCCAAAGCAGAAGAACCTGTCATTTTCCTTTTCATTACACAAGCAGCCTTTTTAATTTCCTCTGCCTTGCATTAGGCCAAGGCAGCCTGGGTGCCCAGGTGAGGCTGTGTGCAGTGAGAGAGGATGTCTGCCTCAGAGAGACTGGATGAGAGGAGTCTCCTGTAAAATGATGAAAAAATCATCAGGACTTTGCCTGGGCAAAAACTACTTGAGTATGCCTGAACCATTTCTTGGAGAGTTGGAGTATGTAACTAGGAGTGATCATGTCTGTCCCATCATAGTTGTGTCCACAGCTAGAAACTCCCAAACATTTTTTTTCAGCATTTTGGATGAACAACCATAAGGTTTGGGAGTTGGAGAAGAAGTGAGAGGGAGGTTCTCAAGCTGGGTTCTAGGGCCCAGGTTGCCTGGCGCTCTTGTGATGGGCTCTGGGTGTCCTATGGGGTCTTGTTCTCCCTCTGCTCATTCCTTGCTCTCTCTAGGCACAGGGTGTCCCTCACAGTGCTGTCATGGGAAACAGGAATTCCTCATTGGTTTGGAGGTACCTGCATGTGTTTGAACCCAAGGAGATGTGCACACCTTTTCTGTAATTAACTCGAGTCCTCAGTCAGGACCAAGGCTGTACAGAGCCATATGGAACTGTTCCTTTAAAAAGAGAAATAACCTCAGCCAAACCACACTAATGTGAGAGTGGGAAGTAGGGATGTGCCAGCTAATGGTGGTGGTGGTTTGCTGGGCAAGGATTTTGCAGTCTGTTGTATGTGTTCTTTCTTTTTAGCAGAATCACATTTAAAGCAGATCCTTTTAAGCCTTCATTTCAAGTGAAAAGAAGTTCCTTTCTCAGCAAAACAAACCATCATAGAAGCATTCAGTTTCTCGTTTGCAGAATAAATGATTTTAAGTTCTCTCTAGTCCAGCATGGGAAAAGTACTCCATCGTTTTACCGGATGCTGTGTTCTCCAAAACATCCGTTTTTTTAAATGGCTGTTTCTTAATGATCCACAGCTGAAGGTCCTTCCCTTTACTCTTGGCAGCCTGAGCTGTCTTCATAAGGTGGAACAGGATCTCTCCTTCATCCTAGGAAATAGTATCAATCCTGCCAGTATTGAACTGAATCCAGAATTACTAATCTGTCAAATTTCTGCTTTTAGTTACTACAGATGATATTCAGGATATCTGAGAGTTGTATTCATCTTATCAAAAACACACGATGTGTTTGTCTGTTGTAACATCAGAATTTCTAGAAGGGACTCGTTATATTAATATTAAACTATTGCAGTCTTCATTTGTAAAGATGAGTCAAGTTCTCTTAATAAAATGGTAATTTTCTAATTATGTACTATATTTCGAAAGTAATGGCTTGTAAATATCAATCATTTAAATTTGGCTTTTTAGTGGAATAATGAAGTATTACAAAGGCTGTCAAATAATTTAGGATGAATTTAGATAATTTATTTATTTGTTTTTCCTAGTGTTTTTTCCTAGTAAAAGCTGCCTAACTAGTTTGTCTTTCTCATGATCTCTTTTTCCTGTTTGTACCAGTTTGGTTGATAACTATATAGAAGCAGAATAGTTGGGAGGAAATTCCAAGATGTTCCAACTTTTCATTAGCAAAGTGATTGAGAAACAATGAGAGTTTGCTGAGATGTCTGGAACATCATTTTGTAGCTGTGTAGCAAGCTGGGCTGTGTCACATACATGAGAAGGAAGTCTGTGTGGAAAAGCACCCTCCTCAGAATGGGTTGCTTTTATGTGTGTATTGCCTTTGATTGTTTCAGTCCTCAAGAATCTAAATTTGAATGGGTTTTCTGTCGTTTCTTTTGAGTAATCCTTGCAAGCTTGCAGGTTGGTGTAGGTAATATGAGGGGAAAAATCCCCTGGTGAATAGGCAGGGTAAAGTTGATCTCTAGTGCTGCATATGCCTCTTGTTTTATGTGGTGCTTTCTTAAGTATTTGGAACTTTAAATGTCTTGTGCAGGAGAGCTGTTATTTAAAAAAAACCCACAGTGTGTAAATGGCACTGTTGTAAAATCTTAGAAGTTAAATTCTGGTTAATTTGTATTAAACCCTGGAACAAATTTACTGGAAGCTTCCTTGTGTGAATGAATGTGAGACATAGAGATTCCTCAATGTAGCAGCCCAGAAAGAGTTACTCAGCCAGGTTACTTTTCCAGTTGTGACTAAGGGGCCAATTAGCAGCATCCGGATGAGACGGCAGCGCCTAGGTAAAAATAGATGGCATTTGGAGAAGCTGGGGGCTGGCTTGGAGGAGGTCTTCAGCTGTAGACTGAGAGAAACAAGAGAAAGAGGCACCCTTCAGAAAGGAATGTTACAGGAGTAGTACAGACTGTGAGAAATTCCATGAACAGGCAAAGGTAGGAGCAGCCCAGAGGAATGGCAAAAAGCAATACCAAGCTAGACCCTCAAACCAACAGGCCTCTGCTGCCAGAGGAATTCCTGAGCTGGGCACTTACTCCCATTTGACAAGAGCATAAGGCTGGCATTGATATGGAAATGAAACAAGCTGTAGCATCCTCTGAAAATGACAGGAACCAGAGGTGTGGGTGTAGAGCTCGCTAGATTGTTAGCTCTTATGTTTGGGATTGATACATTAATGCCTCTGTCAGAGGCAGGAATAAGTCACACACGAGTGATGCTTCAGTTGATTTGCTTGAAGGCAATTAGTTGACTACTGCTGGCATCTCTGAGACTAAATAATTAAGTACCATGTTGGGTACAGGGAGGAGAACTGGATGGGCTGGGATTTTGCTTTCTAGCCTTTACAGTTACAACATAGTCCCGGGACCACGACTGCTTCAATGGTCCTTCTCTGTTTTTTTCATAGGATACTGAAGCTTCTGGCTTAGTATAGTTAAAAACTCTTTTGTTGCCCACTGACCTACTTTGGCTGTGTGTTAGCTATTGGATTGGGAAAGGACCATCTGTATATGTGTCCACTGCTTCAGCCTGAGTGTAAAGAGAACCTAGGATGCTGTCTGCCTTCGTCTGATAAACCTCAGTCCAGTGGAGGCAATTACTTAAAATGCTCAATTTTATTGTGAATGGCTCGCTTCACTCGGAATTTAATAATGTATTAGTGAATTTGATACTTTGTGAAAGAAAGAGAAGGCATGAGGGATGCACCTGAAGTCCTATATTTAAATACAAAGGATGTATGTAAGTTAGACTTCTTACTAGTGGTCTAATAATGAGCTGGCTGCATTCTGAAAAATATGGGAAAGCCAGGGAAGGTGTGATCTGTGTATTCCTTTGGACAGATAAAAAGCATGTTTGCTGTTCTTTACCTGCAAAGGCTCTATAAAAATGCTTTTAGAATGCTATGCTAATTCACCAGTAGTGTTTTTAGATCACCTCACTTTTAGAGTTAACTGTATTTGTATAAACCTGCAGATCACACACTTTTCCTGCTGAGTTTTCCTCCATTAATTTTTTACTGATATGATTGTTCTTCCTTTTTCCTTTAGTAAAGAGCAATGAGCTTTCTGTCAATTAGAGCAAAGGTGTAATCGCAGTTGCAATGAACCAGAGTAACACTCCTTGACTTCAGTTTGGCCAGGGTGCTACCTTCAAGATGAGGTTTGTGACCACAGCACAGCTGGGGATAAATATTGTTGGAAATCTAATTTCAGTTTATCATCTTCAACAGAGAAGCAGCTTAACTAATGAGCAGCTCGGAAGAGGTAGAGAGGGTAGCAGTTGGTGATGGAGGGTATTGTTTGGTAACCGCAGAGGAAATGATTTAATTATATTTAATGCCTAAACTGTTATGTCTGGTTAATATTTGTAACAGTCTAAACTAAGAAGGCTTTGTAAAGTGACTCAAAGCCCAGCAGAGCTATACCTTTGGTTATGTTGCTTTCATAACATTATCTTGTCTGTAAAGTTTCTCATTTTCTCAGACTTGTTCTTGAGAACTTAATACAGAACTTTAAATTTATTACGGGTCAAGTATTTATTTTTAACAGCAATATGCTGTTGTAGACTGATAGTGATATTGCAGACGGTCTAAGTAACTTCTAGAGAAATTCAGGTGCCAAGGCCCAGTGATCATCAGATATATTTGTCTGTCCAGAAGCAGACAGCATTGCTGAGGGACAAAACCTCCTATAATGGATTTGTGCACAAGCAGGTAGATAATGTTCCGCCTAAAAAACCCTCCAGTATTTTCTTCAGTGTTTTTGAAGAGGTCAGAAGTAAAGATCTTCTGAAAAAAAAGTCCATGTACGTTATGCTAGTGCGAGGTTATGATAATGGTTGTTCTTTAGACAATTATAAATTATCTGAAATTAGGTCTTTGATCTCTAGAACCATGCTAGAGAGATAAAATGCCTACCTCATTTAGGGTTCAAGAAGCAAAATAAAAAGTTCCTGTTCAAAAGAGAGATAAGTGGCCTTGTATGCTATGTCAGTCAATTTTGCAAGTTTAAGCAAAAATACCTGGTTTTGGTATAACAGAGCAATAGACTCTAAAGGTGGATAATTACTAGTAAATGAGTTTCTCATTTACATTGCTTTGAAATTGAGCTGAGCCGTTCTGTGATGGACAAGATCCTATTTCTAAAGGAATAGCTGTTATTTTTACATAGACATATGTAATGATAATACATAATAACATAAAATACCCAGCACAGCACATATTAACTTGACAGGTTATAGACGAGTATTATATAAATGTCATGTTTTTCCCTTCTATTGCGGAGTTGTTCCAGATCCTGAATAATCTGAAGATCAAAAAGTTGCTGCAGGAGCGGTATAGAATGGCAACGTGCTTCTGTGCACCAGGGAATGTGAGAGAGCTCTACAGCAACCGCAAAAGCAAAATAAAGTAGATTTATATATTTATTTTCTGTCATTTAGACATATGTACTGGGCTTGGCAGTATGAAGAAGGGTGTTCCCTTAGCTAACAGCTTGGCTGATTTGAGATACTGTCACAAGGTGTTGAACAACAGAGTGCGAGGCTGGCGAGTGGCGGTGCAGCCCGAGCACGGAACGCCTGTGCAGGGCGTGCAGCGGGACCAGGGGTGGGGTGGGAACCGCCTTTCTGACCAGGAAACCACAGGGATTGTTTGTGGCTGCAGAGTCCTCACATGGCATCTTCTGAGTAATGCTTTTGAGTTTCTGAGCTGGCCAGGAGCTGTTATCCCAGTGTGCAAACCAGGCCGTACCTTCATGTTTTCCTGTGCTTTCTGTGGCTGGGATGTAGCAGGGATTATGATCTCGTGCTCAGGAAACACAGTGGCTGGTGTCCCCAAGGGATTGCTGCTGCAGATGGAGCATCCCCTGCAACACCAGCTTGCTTTTGGCATAACGTGGAATCCAGCTTGAGGTGTTGATTCTCATCTTGGATATCTCACTGGGCTGAAACTAGAATTTAAAAAAAAAAACTAAAGGAATAATGAAGGCCGAACCCCATGATTTTGTTGTTGTGTTATGCTGGAGCTTATACAGGAAAGAGGAGATAAGAGTAAGAATGTATGAGGTTGAGCTTTCGCTGTGTCCCTTTGGGGACTTCTGAGTGAATTCTCAGCTTGTTTCTCCATCTTTTGTCGTAACTTTGGGGTATATTTACTAAATACTGGGGTTTTTTTTTCTTAAACAAACATAGTATCTGAACGATGTGTAGTTCCATAAAATCCTTACTCTGTTACACACATTGTCCTCCTTTCTGTGGAGGGAAGGAGAGAGCAAACAGTTGGATTGCGTAGCACTTACTGGAAAATGCTGGGAGACTATTGTGGTAAATTAGCATAAAGTAGAATATGTTGCTGACTAAATTTATACTGCCAGATGAGAAGGGAATGGAAATCATGTTTTCAGGGTTCAATTAAACTCTTCTCAATGTATAAACAGGGCTAAAGAAATGTATATTTTATATGTAGGTATATTATTTAAGCTAATAAATGTGAATATTTTAAAATATAAGCCTGAGCTCTTAGACAGTGGGTTATGTATGTAGAACAGTTTTCACATAATTATTTGTTTCACTCAAGAATGAAGTATTCCTGTGACTTCTGGGATAAATTAGTGGGTCAGTATCAAGCAAAATAGCAATTCTGGCACTTGCTCTGAGCCTGGTTGGATAAGAGTTACCAGTTGGGTTTCCTGTGCTCTTGGTTCAGGCTTTTTGCAAGTGTCTGGGCATTTCTTTAAAAATTTCATAGAGCAGCTCTGTAGTTGAAGCAAAATGAATATTGCATATTTTATTTGGACAGATGGCAGTTTCAGAGCACTTACTAAGCAAGATACAATTTTTGCATTCTTACAGGAAGCACGTACAGAGATATAATTTTATCATTATTTCATTATGTACTTAATGCACTGAAGAAATGAATTGCAATGCAAATCCTGGACTGCCTTGTGACTGCATTTAGGGTGGAAGGTAACTGTCAGGTTGCTGTGACGTGTTTGTGTTCTTATATTTAATGATCATTACAGGCTCTCATGTCATGCAGAAAAAAAAATTGTGATCTGGTAAGAATCTTACCAAACAAAAGACAATAATCCTCTTAAGGATTCTTCTGTCTTAGGTCAGGAGGCCATCATGGGGTTTTTGCAAAGGTGTTTCATAGTGTCCTGGAAGTTGTAAACATTTTTAATATTTTTGCCATCTAAGAAAACTGGAAATAATGTCCCATTCATTATATGGTTTGTCTTGCCATTAATATTGCCATTAATGTGCAATAAAAAAAAATTGTGCACATTGTAGCAAAACAAAGCTGAAGCTACAATGTAATCCATCATTCTCTCTAAAATTAACAGAAAACAAGTACCAGATAAAAGAGATTTGAACATAGCATGACCAAGTTGAAGTAAGGAGCTGAGACTTGATGTCTCTATTGGTGTTTTGGGTGCTCCACTAAGAACTTGAGAATGGATGGGAGATAGCAGGGTCCTAGAGACCAGCTAGGCAATTAAAAATACACCAAAAACACCTTGAAGAACTATTAGAGATTTTAAAGGAAAGGGGGACAGCAGTAGGGCAATTTCCATGGAGCATGAAGCTACCATTGTGCAGCTTTGCAGTATATTGGGTGTTTTGAAAAATCCCTGGGAAAATGAGCTGGCTTTGCTTACATGGTGTTCCTGCCTCTGGTCTTTGGGATGTGATTTAGGGTAGAGGAGCTGAGCACGTAGGTAGGTTCAGCTTACTTTGCATTTGCTCTACCTGAAGCTTTTGCTATTCAAATATCTACAGGAAAACCTGACTTTAATTCCGGTGTGCTGCTCCTCCTGGTAAGGGATGAAAGGAGCTGGAGGGCTCTGCACTGGAGGCATTACCAGCTAGAACTGAGCAGAGGTGTAAGGAGTAACACTTAGTGACTAATCCCAGAGCCTCATGAAACCCAACTGCAAGGATTTCCCATGTAGAGTCAGTCTTGTGTTTGTAACAGGGCACGATGCTAAAATTTGGGAGATCTGAGTTTGTGGATGTCTTGATTCTTACACTGAGAATGTTGTAACAGCTCTGGGAGTTGCAAAGCATGAGTTGATTGTACTGTGTTTTAGTGTTGTCTCCCAGGTTTGGGATTTTCTTTATACATCTGGCTAAATTAAAAGGTTAGTGTCAGAAAAAAAACAGAAGCAATAAACCATCCGTGAAAAACAAAAAACCAAGGGGAAAAATGTTTATGTTTATATACAGGTAGAATTTGGAAAACAAACAGTGGGGATTTTTTTCGTGTTTTTTTCTTATAATAAAGAACATTTACAATCCATTGCTTTTTGTTCCCCTTTCTTGGAGAAGACTTTGAAAAGTGACAATTAAGTGTTTCATATGTCATCAGTGCTTGATGGTATTTAGGCAGAAAGTGTGTGGCAGAGGTATCCTGGTAATTTCTTCACTTCCTCAGTTCAGTGTTTTCAAGTGGCAGGACAGACATTGTGACTGTTCAGTGACTTTGGTTGAGTGAAGGGTAGCTTGTACTTTGAAAGTGCAATTCAGTAAAAACCTACTTAAAACAACTGGCATGATCTTTCTGAGCCAATATAAAAGAAAGTTGAGTCAGTCCGGGAAACTGGCAGCAGTAACTCTCAGTATTTCAGCAAAGTATTTTTGTCTTCTTTTGGGACTTTATGCCATGTGTTCAATTTAAGGAATTGAAATAATATTTATGTGTATTTTTGCCAGCCTTCTTCCCTTGAAAAAAAAAAAAAAATCACTAATAATTGTTTTTGAAATATTAGTAAAAGCTGGGGGGAGAGAGCTAAAGCAACCTGTAAAACCTTTGATCAGCCTGGGGCTTAAATATAAGTGTTAATTTGATGTCTAGGCAAACTCACCCTAAGTAATGTAATTGGATATATTAAAGATGTCAGAGTGTCAAGAATCTCCAGATATGTGGGTGCTTAATCAGATCTAGCCCCTAACCTCTGACTCCTTCATTCTTGTTTTACTTAAACACTTTGAGCTACTACTTTTTTTCTTTTAAAATACTCTAGTCCAAACATTTTTTCCTCCATCTTCCTTGTCTCCTGCTCTACCTCATTCTCTCTCTCATGGTCTTTTAATAATTTATGTTTGTTTCCCTGCCTTTAACTTCCTTCTGTCTACCCTCCTCATAATATTCACAGCCTCTTTGCCGTTCTTCCATCTCTGCTGAAATTTTTTGGTACGCTCACCTACTTGCTCCTTTTCCATTAATTCTGCTCTGAAATCTTGTCATTTAAATAATTTTCCCTACCTTCTCTTTCACCTTCTTTGACCTGGATAATTTTTGGCTTGAATGGACTTGCAGGTAGAATAGGTAAACTTTGACTGTCTTGGAATTATTTCATTAAACTCATCCCAGTTCTTGAAGAACTAATGGGAAAATGTTGAAAATGTTGTCAGTTTACCTAAACATGAAGGTATTGCTGCTTGATTTTGAAGAGACATGGTTCAGCTGAGTGGTGATTATCAGTCCAAGCATAAGGGATGCTATATAGGCCAAATATCTTGAGTCTCTATTTCTGTGGGACAGCAGTTGGTGTACCAAAATACCCTGGCAGTCTTGTCTTCCATCAATTGCTCAGGAATTCTCACTATCCACCATGTATTTCCTTGATTACATATCATTATCTGAGATGTTTGATCTGTTTCATAACAGATTCCTTGTGTAGGTCAGTGATGAGTGAGAGCACCCAAACTTCTAAAACCTAGAATCCCTTGGAGTCTCTCTGCTCACTTGAGGGTGCACATCATCAATGCCAATTTGCACTAATACAGAGCTTTTGCAGCGAGTATTCATGGAATAATATTTTGTTATGGCTCATAAATAGCTCTGACAACCAGGCTTGTGGTCTTGGTTCACTTCCAGGTTGAAAGATGTTCACAGCACACACATCATTGGTGAGAATGAACAAGTGTTGGTCACAGGTTAACAAACCGTAGCCCAAAGGAGTCTTCTCCTTGAAATTTTGCAGTGGCTCTGGATTGAGCTGTATGAAAATGAAGAGACTTAAATTATTGCCTGCACCATGCCTGCTGTGGGAATAGGCAAAAGATACAACTGAAACTTCATAAAGTGTAAAAGTATAATTTTTTAAAATATGGTTTATTAAATTCTTTTCATTGTCAATTTGTAGCCTTTCATCCATGTATTATTCAGGGGATTAAACTTGAGGTACCACATATGTAAGTAAAAGCAGAACTTTGATTAATACATCTACATTACAAAATTTGGGCAGTTTATGTGACTGAGAATACATCTATTAAGGAGTACCCAGTGCTGTTTGTAATGCTGCCCCATCTGCACTCAAGGCACTTAAATGATATGTTAGATCAACACTGAGTTTAGAATATCCACCCCAGTAAATGGTTCTTGAATATGTGTGAAATGACTGGGGAGTGTTATAAGCAGTGGAGGGATTTGTGGATCCAGAAGCCCTGTGGACCTACCCAGAGACTCCCACTTGGTGAGAATTTGCTCAGTTTGAGTAGGGGCAAATGTATGTCCAGGGAAATAATTCTCAATTTTGTGACAGATTATTTGAATAGATGCTGTTTATGAGGAAATTGGTGAATTCTGCAACTGTGTTGCATTTCTAGTCACACAGTTTGAATGTGCTGGAAATGGTATGGTAAAGTGCTTTTTCTTTCTGAGTGTGTTTACTCAGGAAAGTCAGCTTGAGCTTGTCCCACTATATTTATTGCTGTGTGAATAATTGTACTGGTTAGATTTTACATATTTGGAACACAGTGCCTAACTGCTGCCCTGCCTGTATAATTATTAAGTCTAGAGAATGGGTTGGGAAAACAGCTTTGAGAAAACCACCTCTTCTAAATGAATGATTACTGACTTGACAAAGCGTTCATAATATTGACAGGCAGTTAGGAAAATTAAATCAATGCAATCAGGGTGGTGATTATTTTTCTCAAGAAATGTTTGCGTAAGAAAAAGAGAACAAACATTAGTACTTTTTGGAATGTTAAGACCAATATTCTGCTGTGAAAAATGACCTATAGAAATGTGGTTGTTCCATATTTCAGGACTGTACCTTAGGGAAAGCTCTGAGCTGGGTGTTGCTAGACCTTCTCTTGAAGTCAGCTTTGCAAAGAAAACCAAAAGACTTTCGAATTCAAATTTGCCAGTTTTATTGGAATGAAAACTAGAAAGCTAACTTTTTCCAGAATAAAATCTTCAGTGATTTGTGAAGGTTAGCTGTAGCAGAGTTTTATGCACCAGTGCCCTCTTTGTGCAGTTAAGTCCTTGATGCAGTATTTGCTTATATTCAGTGTGATTTGGTGAGTGGCAGCAAAGCAGGAACAGTTTGGTGTTTGGGAGATTTTTTTTGTCACAAGGAGATTTTACTTAAGTAGAGAAAGAATTGTGCTGGGTTTAATTAGTACACTGGTAGATACAAAAATTGAAGAAGAGTTGAGGAATTATTTTGCTGTAATTAAGCAAAAGGGAAAGTTGAAATTTTGCAACTAAATTGAAAGAGGAAACAATCTCAGAGGTGGAGTGAATGCAGAGTTCTCAGATGTTGAGACATTATAAGGAAGTTCTTCAAATTAATGGTAATCAAAATGTTACTTTTAGTCTCTCTTCCCCATTTTGGACTTATTTTGGTTTTAGTAAGTGTTTTTATTTTTTGTGTTTAATGTGGTGTTTGCTTTTACTATCATACAAGATGATGATGCTAATTCTCTATGCAAATGTCACCTTCAAGCTAGTGAATACCAGTAATGTATATAGTGGAAGCAATAGTTATTCTGAGAGCATTTTTATTTTAATGATTCATAAATGTTCTGATAGTGCATATGTGGGTGAAGGGTAGCATGGGTGAGCATACTCTAGTTCTGCTTAAAACCTCATACGTAATGTGCATATTTTGTTATGTTTTATTCTGATTTTGGGCCCTGTATTGCTCTGTGTCTGCAATCCCTTGGCTTTTGCTCACAGTTGCCATGCTGCTTTGAGCAGCTCAGTCCTTCACTGTATCTTCACTTCTTCACTTCCCAGCCTTGTATCCTTCATTGCAAAACTACAGGCAGGAGTGGATCAGGGAACTGATCCAGGTCCTCCCCCTTCCTGGTTGTTCTCTTACCAGGGAGAGGAGAGCCAGAGCTCACTTCCCTGGATGCAGTTTCTCTGGTGCATAGTTGGTTTCCTACAATTCAAAATGAGTTCCTTGTAAATTACTTTAATTAAAACATGAATGTAGTATAAACGTTAATATGTTTTTATTGATGTTAGAGATTTGCAATAAAAGTGTGCTATTGCATTTTTATGTCTTTACTTGATAAAAGAATGCAGAAGGCAGAGACTGATGAGAAGGGATGGGCTGGTTGGATTAGGATTATTTTGGGAAAAGGCTATTATGAGAGAAACAGCATTGCTTTAGCCATTTTAGACTTGGTATTTCAGCCCTTGCAGTAAAAAGTGCTGGTCCATGTGTAAAAAAAAATAAATTATAGCACTTTCTGTCAGTTTTTTCTGATAACTTTATAAAAACTTGACTTTAAAGCTCTGATTCTGTCTTGATAATCAGCATTCAGATGTACTAGTGCATGCTTTCGCTAAGCCGATTTCCTTTGAATACTCACTGTATTTCAAAAGCTCTGTACAGTTTTAAATGGCTAAAGAAAAAACTGACAAGCCTGAAAATTAAATTGTAGCAAAGACCTGAAAATGAGGAGAGTTCTCACAGTCATCCAGACAGAAATTTATCTTGCTTTAAATTTTGGTTTTAATAAATGTATACTCCTCTGTGCATTTGACATAAATCACACATGCCACTTAATAGAGTCACTTTGATTTTATTTTGTAGGTTATTAAAGTATTATGTGTATTTACACAGATTTATTAGAGCAGTTGCTCAATTTTCTGTTCTTTCATGTGCAAGTGGATACGATGGTAATATTGCAGGTTATTAAATTTTGGGACCTAAATGTTTGGCTGTGTGTTAGCATGGGAGTAAAATTCATTGAAAGGTGTATCTGCTGAGAAGAAAAGGGTTTGCTGTTTTTCATCAGCCAACTGTGAACATCTCTAGGGAACTGTGTGTTTCATTCCAAGTTGCTGCATTAAGAAGTTCAGGAGTTCTGCTGTGGGGTCTGTAGCTATGTGCCCCAAATACCAGCAAAAGAACCCCCCACCCCAAAATCTCAAACCAGCTAATGCCATGGTCTGTGTGGGAAAGCTGGGAACATGGGATACTGATTTTATTAATTTGCACCACCCTTTTCTTGTGTTAGGACAATAATTTTTCAAGTATATTTACTCTCATATACTCTCCCTGTTTCCAAGTACAAAAAACCCCCTGGCATTAGGTGTTACCCTGTCCCCAAGGCATCCCAAATTCCCAGGAACATTGAGAAAAATCATTGAGTGAAACAGCTTAGGGTTGTATTCCCTAGTGTGAGTGGCAACTTGCCTAATAAAGGAAAGCAGATACGACCAGAACAATTGGTTTGTGGGGTTTTATTCTGTGGGGCTTTGAGGTTTTTTTGTTGTTTGTTTGTAGGTTTTTTGGTTGGCTGTGGTTTGGTTCTTCTTAGCTTCCCCTATGGTTCATAAGGCCTGTTGACGTAGTCAGACTGGCATGAATTTCATGGAGGGTTTTAGAGTGGTTTTTCTTAAGAAGAATGTAATTATATTTTTTGTTTTGTTCCCACACCTCCAGATACTTAACTGGAGAAAGAAAAAGAAAACAAACTTTTATGACTTATTTTAATGGTTTAGTAGTTTTAAAATTTTTATTTAATACGAACCTTGCTTAAAATGAGTGTAATCTTGAGTCATATATATGAGTCTGGTTTTAACTTGTGCTGAATTGTATCCTAATGGATTCCCACTTGATTTCAGCCTGTTTTTCTTTAACTGTAATGTCCTTGTTTCATGTCCTTTTACATGTAAAAGTCATGTAGAACAGTGCAACCAAAACCCCATTATGGTAACAACATAGATTGTATTGATACCTTTTAAATATTTTCAAGGTCTGTGGTGGATTACAGGTGTAATAAAGAAGAAAGAGTGTAAATTTTAAAAATAAAGCTTTTGAAAAGTAACCAATTGCACATTTTTTATTTCTTATTTTTTCCCCTTTCTTTCAGCCTGTATATAAGGCTGTCTTTGGAAGCAATTTTTCATCATTTAACTGTTGCCTGCTTGTTAATAACAGTGAACTCTGAAGTCCATTCTTCTCTCTATTATTTGAAGGCAGGTAGTCAAGAGAGCAGTCACAGAACTCTGCTTCCCCAGGCCCTTTATGTCCTGCAGGGCTGTAACCTTAGAAAGGTGGTGTGTAGAAATGGTCTTTTTTTGTTGTGGGTGAAGGCTAACGAGTTTCTCTGTCTCCTTGGCTCATCTTAGGTTTCAGCTCTGCCTCCTCTGAGGTGTTTGAATGTGTGAGAGAGAGCTGGCCAGCAGAATGGCTTTAGGGTGCCTGCTTGGGGCATCTCCAGTATTCTAGAGGTGTTTGTGGATGATTCTTCTTCCATGTAGATTCCCTGCTGAATCCTGTCACCACTTCAGTGCTGTAAACAGAAACAAAAAACAGTCGAACAAACCGTTGCATCTTTATTTGCACTGCAATCCATGTTTATTTTTTTTAGTGTTTTAGCACTGGTTTTAATTAAATTGAAGCACTCTGTTTAAGCAAAACAGATTCATGTCTTAAGTCTTAAAACTACCATACAATTACTAACACCTCCCAGCATTTGCCAAGTATTCCTTACTATGACTTATTCTTGTGTCAGCAATGAGAAGTTTCATCTTAGATTGGCCTTTTAGAAGTCCAGGTTTTAAGAAATAAACATAAATTCTATTAAAGCTTTTTTAAAGTGAGATCAGGAAGGTCACCCAATGGATTTGATGCTGAGGCAGGCATTGGTGCCTTAAATAAAACCAGGTAGCTCAAAGAAAGTGAAGTGCTGCCTAGACTGAGGACAGACCTTTAGCGTAAAAATGTGGGTTTCATTTCTGCAACTTTCTGCTGTTGCTATCCTCTTGTGTACATGGACATTGGTTAAATTAAGCCATCTCTGTATTATTTTGATGCATTTGTAAAGTAACCAGCAACTAAGAAGCTGACATTCCTTTTATTATTGTATTAAGTTTTTTTAATTTGCTGAGAATTAAGTAAACAGAGTAAAAGTAATGAGTTCTGCTTACTTTATTGGTCAAGCACATACTATTTTTTGTGAAAATGTTCCTATTGATGCATTTTATGTGTTCATAGTACAGCAAAAAAATCCTCACTGTATTTCAGTGAAATTGATTTTGCTATGGAAAGTGTCAACGTGGGGGTAATGATTGATACTCAAAACTTGTTTGTGGAATTTTGGTCTTGCTGTGTATTCATATATATATGTGTTCATGTATATTCATACAGGCTTATAAATGACGCAGTGTTTTTAGAAATACAAATTAATCAAGCTTGATGTGTTTGACAGTTCTTTCATCCTTCTTTGGAGTTTAAGTTAACGATGGTAAATACCAGCCTCCAGTCAAAGTAGTTGTTTAGTGTAAAATTAAGTCTTGAATGCTGGTGTGTTTCCATTCTCTACTTCAGCCTGGACTTTCTTGGTGAACTTTATTTTCCTAATAGCAGTTGATGATTAAATTCCTTCTGCAGTACGTTCAAGATCTCAAACACACAATAGCAATACAGTTCCTGTAAATGCTTAATTTGTTAATCTGAGCTCTGTTTAACAAGAATTGTATGAATACTGCTTTCCTTTGAAATTGATCTTCAAAAAGAAGTCCTGTTTTGTATAATAAGATGCCAGACTCACAAAGATTTCCTTTCTTGTTTCATAGACGTTCCATCTTCAGAGCAGCCTGAACTGTTCCTAAAGAAACTTCAACAGTGCTGTGTCATTTTTGACTTCATGGACACGCTTTCAGACCTTAAAATGAAAGAATACAAGCGCTCCACTCTTAATGAACTGGTGGACTACATTACAATAAGCAGAGGCTGTTTGACAGAGCAGACTTACCCTGAAGTAGTTAGAATGGTGAGTTCTTTCTTTCTCATGGTCTCTTTTTAAATCCACTTGCAATTTCAGTTATACACTGTGGGCGAAATTGAACCCTGGAGTAGGTGGATTAAATGATGCCTTTGGCTTGTATTTGCTAATAGACATTACTTGGGGATAATTCTCCAAAGACAAAAATATTAACTTTTATATATTTTTAATTAAAGTCAAGTAGATTATGGTTATTACAGTGTCACATAGGTATGAAAGGAAACATGGATTGTTTCCTAATGAAGAAAGCCAGCAACCATAAAATCAGAGACCCTCGTATTTCCTCCAGTCTACCTTCCCTCTCCTCCCCAGTGAATAATGGAATAATATTTGCAAGTTTCTTATCTTTCTTTGAACTTTCTTCAAACTCTTGGGTGTCTGCTTTAGGCAGAGATAGCTTAAAGTATGCATGGATAATAATTTTAAAATAATAAATGCTAAAAACGTTGTATAGGATTGTTGTAAGAATGGCCTGGTACGATTATATGGATTCATTGCAGGTGCTGTTAGAGTGAGCAAGATTAATCAACAACAAAGCCATACCTTATATATATAAATTGTTAAATAATAGTGTTTTCAGTGTAAAAATGGAAATGGTATTAGATCCTGCATGGTGAAGAATGATCATTACAACTGGCAAAATCGATCACTGCTTTAAAATGTTTGTTCTGTGCTACTGTACAGAACCCTAATAACCTGTTAAATGAGGAAGCAATTAATTAAATACAGATTTGGTTATGTTGGTTTCCTAATGGTACTCTGTGATTGTAGCATCCTCTGGGTATGTGCTGTAAGAAGAAAAACATGAATAGTTTTTGCACTGCATTGGGTATGCTTCTCATTCCTTTTCTGACACACAGATACATGCTGTGTTGCTTTGCTTGTTTGTAATACTTAAAAATAGCTGTAAATTTTGACAGAAACATCAAGCAGTTAATCCTGAAGGGAAAAAAAGAAACATAATTAAGGGTGTATGAAAAAAAATCTTAATACGGCTTCTTCATGTGTTTGCATTGTCAGAAAGCCTATGATTATGAGATCAGATTCTTCCCCTTCTCCCTCACCCTCTCTCTCCCCCTTCTGCACTGGACCAGTCTTGTGAATGAACTGCATGCTGTGTTATTTCTTCAGTATGTGAACTCACACATTATTCAAATACCAGGCAGAATACAGAATGACTTTTATTTTTTCTCAGTTCTGCTGGTGTTGCACTGTAGTATCTAAATGGTTTGCAAATGTTAGTTTAATCTAATGTGTACCCCTTGCACTGAACAAAGTATATCACAACCTTTGCATAGAAAGGATGGTGATGCACAGATAACTTCAATAAAATGGGTGACTTCTTCTGTGTGTAGCAGATGCCTCCAAACTCATCTCCTCAGAGGATTTGATAATTTTTTTAGCATTTGTGTTACTGCGGTTGTATTCTTGCGTTGACTTTGGTTATAGTTTACTGCAGCAGCATCTCTTGAATAAAAACTCTCCAAGTTAGTGTTGCCTTAGCTTGGGCCCCAAGAAACAAGAAGAATTTGATTTGTAATTGTTTATAAAGTTTGATTTGAATCATAAATAATAATCTATGAAATGATACTATCTTTAACTGTGGAAGACTTGTAAGACCCATTTGTTATCATGTCCTACTGTCCCTGCAGTCACTTGCATTTGATTCACACAACAGTTTTTAACTTAAGGAAATGATGTATTTCCTAGAGAACTTGAAATGTGTGGCTTTGAATTATTTTCTTAAATACAGTCTGTATCTACGATATGGAGGAGTTACTGGAAGTAAGGATACGGCCTGAATATTTCCAGTAGATTTCATAGATATTTACTAATGGTGCTTATGAAATTTCAATTTCACCTTAGATCCTTTTTGATAGAAATCTGTTCCTTTCATTGCATCATGCCTTTCCTTCATCCTGCTTTCTTCTACTTTGCATTTGTGGTGCTGAACCAGGCTTTGCTTAATAAGCAAAGAGACTTTTTTTGTTTTTAGGTTTTATAAGGTGTAAGTATGTTAACAATCTCTGTTAGTGACCCAAAAGGTGTTTGGCTCTAGACATACTAGGCTAGGAAAAGGTTGCCAAGTAGAATTCTTCAGAAGAGCTGAGATTTTTAATTGCTTTTAATATATAAGGATTTGAAAAAGTCATATGTGGTAGGCAGATAACTTGTGGATGTTTTTCGTGCCGACCATTGAAATTTATGCCATTAAAAGCTTTATCCATGCTTGTAATATCACATGTTTTCATCTTCTTCTCTTGAGCATGTGATATGATGTTGTATATAGCTAAATGTGAAACCACTTGGCTGTTTGTCAACCTGTGTGCAAATCTGCTTCCTTAAACTGCTCTCTTTAGCTTGAAACAGTGTCTGGTATGTTATTTGTTTTTCAAAAAAATGAAATAAACCAGAATCTCCTAATGACCACCAGAGCAAGTTGCAGAGGCCTTATCCATGTCATCAATATCAGTTGATGGGGAGAGCAATTGGGATTTGTGTTAATGGCCATGAGCTGAACAGATTTATTCAGGAGGGCATTGCTCAGCATGCTTCCCCTGCAGTTTGATGTGTTGTTCAGAAGGGCAGATGACATTGTTTAGAATTAGGCAAGTCTTAGGAAAAATGGCTTTGCCAATTAAGCCACACTCTGCTAAGAAGGAAATGCCAGTAATAAGCCTTTATGAGCCAATAATTGGGCACTTAATCTAAAATTTATTCCTGTCTGAGCAAAACGTGGAGGCCTAAACTAATGATGCTGATTTTTACTGGTAGATTAAGTAGTGGTAGTTGACTGAAATAAATGTTTGTTATTATCTGTGGTATCCTTAAGGGTGTATGTGCTAGAGCTGTTTGTGTTTTATGGATGTTAAGACATAGATTGAGGAAACTGATCCATTTAATTTAAAGAATGGACAAAAAAATTGCCAAGCTGTTAAACTGAGGAGTCTGGATGAATCTCTGTTGGTGAGCAACCTTTCAGCTCTCCTACTTGCTTTTTTAGAAATTGTATACCCAGGCCCTGAGGTTTACGCAACATCACTGTGTGTTTGCCAGCCTACAGGAGATGGCTAATGAAACTCTCTTCAGATACATCTTTCAGAATGGAATAGTGATACTTTGTTCTCTTTTCTAAGTGCTGAAATGCCTCTGGCTTCCCATTGTCATCTTTATCTTTTCTATAATGGCAAATTGAGTAAAATAAGACTGTAATTTCTCTACAGCCAAAGTGAAACATCATAGGAGATGTCATGTGGTGTAGAAGCTGTGTTAAGCAACACAGGGAAAGACACTTGGTTAAATCAATACCCAGAAAAAACACAAAAAAATGCATTTTAAAGGTCAGATTCTGGTTTGGGTTTGTTTTTTCCCCCCCCCCCCGCCTCTTTTTTTCTACTGACATAAATATAGAGAGATTGCATTCGTTTTTACTTCAGGTTTGCCTCAACAGATGTGAGGGCAGAGTCTGTTCAGGAGTTTGTTTGTGACAGACCCATTAAACATAAAGAATATCTTGCTAAGCTATGATTTTTTTAGCATGTTGAGGAACCTATTTTTAGGAAGTGTTCTAGCTGTTAGACTTTATAGGCATTATGGTTTTTATATTTTCTATAGCTTTAGCTGTGTCTTATGACTAAGTATGACATCTTCAGAGTTTCTGTATTAAAATGTTCTTGGATAGAGATTTTTCTGCAGGTCCACCTATATTCAGCCTTACTTTTTTGATATAACAAAAACCCTGTGTGTATATATGTTCCTGTGGCTTCTTGTATTGGATTTCAAAATATAATAGTGAATGTTATTTTTAGTTTAAGGGAAATAAATAAAATCATACACTCTCAAAAGAATTGACAAATCATAACCCTTTCTAATGGGATTTTATGTAAGTTCATGAATTGTGTAAAATATTAGGAATTAATCTTGAACATGACTCAGTGGAAGTAGGACAGATTTTGAATCTACCTGAAATGCTGGAAGGAAAATGCCATATCCTTTGACACCCCCCCCCCCCCAATGTTTTTTAATTAAAAATTGTCTTGTAGCTGCAGCCATAATGGAGCAAGCATCTTACTGCTAAAAAACCACATAAAAATCACACCATATTTTAAATTCTGTTCTTCTTTCTTTAATGGGAGGGTTATCGTTTTGTAGAAGCAAGAAAAGAATCTAACTCTGATTTCTTTTATGCATTATTTCCAAATACTTTTGTTAGATGTTTTTGTTATTCCCATTCTTTATACACCTAGCTCATATTAAACATACAGTGCTTATTAAAAGAAGAGGCTCTGATGTTCTGTACTCCTCTCAAAAAAACCAGTTGGAGGCAGCTCCTCTTGCAGCAGTTGTCCCTAATAATTTTTCTGGACAGTCTGTAATTACATTTACCGTGTCCGTTATTCCCGTGGTTGGTTACATAGACCTTGCATCTGTCAGCCTTTATCTGCATAACAGTTCAGTGACTAGCTCTAAAGCAGAGAAATAAACTGGAAAAGCACTTTCTTTTTCCAAGAAGCATGTGAGCTATATTTATTTTTTTACTCAAAGGACCTTTACATCCCCACACCCTATTTTGGCTGTGTCATCTTCTTAAGTACCTTTAAAGCATTTTGTCTACAGACAAGCACAGTGTTAATCTTCTTCTGAGGGATTGTTTTCCTGAGTTTTGAATTGTATGTTTTGTTCTTTAGTTTGTAGTCCAGGACAGCATGAGTTTTGTAATGCTGTCTAGAGTTCAAGTTCATGCATTGGCAAGCTTTCCCTTAATCTCCTGCCTGCTCTAGAGGTGAGAGGCTCTTTCTGCTGGTACTGTGTTTTAATTTGTCCAAGGTTTGAGCTACTAGTGTGATTTTTCAGACTGTATTGTAGAATTACCTGGGCACAAATTAAATAAATAATTCTTCCATTGAAGCATCTGAAAACTTAGGTACAGGGAGATATTGATGAATGGGGTTACTGGTAGGGTACCCAGATATAGCTTTGGGTCTAGGTGAACTGGAGTGGAATTGCAGAGCTCCAGTTTCCAGCAGGGAGAAGGCTGTACCCAGGGCTGCTGCCTGGGCTGGGGTCTGGGCTAACACTTCTAATTCAGATCCAGAGTGTTGTAATCCACCTTGATTCTTGTTAGAGTGAGCAAGATTAGAACAAGGGGTACTGTCTTTAAATTGGAAGGGGAGGGCAAAAGGTAATGGCTTGAATTTGGAAGGGGACAGGGACAGATTATGTGTTAGGATGGAATTCTTGATTGTTAGCTTGGTGAGCCACTGGCACAGGTTACCCAGAGCAGCTGTGGCTGCCCCATCCCTGGAAGTGTTGAAGGCCAGGTTGGATGGGGCTTGGAGCAGCCTGGGATAGTGGAAAGTGTCTCTGCCTGGGCAGGGTGGATTGGAAGTAGATGACCTGTAAGGTCCCTTCCAACCCAAACTGTTCTGTGGTTCTGTGAGAAGTTTCAGGGTTTATTAATTGTTTTGTTTTGGTTTTGGTTTTTTTTTTGGTGGGGGGGCAAAGCATCCACGCAGGATTATAGCTACTGCTTTAAGTGCAAGATAAACATATGTGATGTGGATATTGTACCTGAGCACCAGCTGTTTTGTCCTACAAAGTCTTGTTGTAGTTCTGTCAAGAGAAGCATTGCCCAAGGATCTCAGGTTTGCTGCTTCCTCATCTGTATGGATGGAAGCTGAAGTGGGTGATGGTAAGCTAACAAGTTTAGGAGCCCTGATCCAGAGCTAAATTCTTGCAGGTTATTGATTGAATTTTTAGAAGACTTAAAGGTCAAGGGAAAATGAGAAGAATTTCCCCCCAGCCTGTGATCTGGATTGTTGACTGTGTTCACAATCCAATGTAGTTCATTTTGATGCAGCCAAGTCAAAAGTAATGCTGCTGGGCAAAAGAAGGCACATAATATTAAGCCCTGAAAGACTGTATTCAGGCAAGCAGTGGTGCAGAAAAGAACCTGAGCTTTGTGGCTTGCTTATCATGAGTATCTTAATATGAATTTCTGGTACACTGCACTGTTCAAAGAAGTGAATGTCGATAAATTAATACGACAACATGCAGGAAAAAAGAGAGAGATGGTCTGGCTTTTTATATATACCCCAGTGCACTTGTGCACAGGTGGGAGGTCAAAGGAAGGAAGCAAAAATAATCACAGGATTAAAAACAAACAGAGAAACCAACAACTGCTTGGGTTTAGGAGCTTTGTTTTTCCATTTAATGACACAGAGGTTGAGAGTTGTCATGTCTATATAAAAATACCTATCTATAGATAGACACATACTGCATATGCAAATATATATACAGGTGTAAAAGAGATCTGGTGGTTTAACAAGAACTAAGAGGGTATCAGGCAGATTCAACCTTAAGATCAGAAGCAGTGCTGCAGTTAAATTAGTAGTGAAACTTTAGGAAAGGAGAACTGGTGGAACAGTTTATAATCGTTAAAGATAAAATTAGATACTACATTTTGTAAGATGTTCTTTAGTCAAACTTCTGGGAACAATTCAGCAGGTTTTATAGAGAGATTATAGCTGAATGACTGCAGTAGTTGCTTCAGGCTCTAGAATATGTAAATCTGTAAACAGTATTAAAAAACTCCAGATATGCAGTTTGTTTCAGAAGGACAAGTCCAGTGTTTTTTCCAGGGACCAGTGTTGTCTCCAGGTTAGCATGGCTTTGTGTTATGACTTAATTACATTTTATTGCTTCTCTATGTTGTTATTATGCACAGCAGTTTAAACATTCTAAGCAGAGATACTGGGTTTCAATTTTATATGTACATGGGGTTTATTTGGATGATTCCACATATTTTTAATTGAAGAACAGGTGTTCCCTGTAAGCTAAATGGGTATCCACTTACCCTGGTTTTATATAGAGAATATATTAAACTTTGCAGTGTGTATGTTTGTTTTCATTTTAGCTTTCATTCAGGAAAACTATTACTGATAAAAATCTTTGTTTCAAGCACACAGAGTAGAAGTGCTTAGCTGCAATTCAATTTGTGAAGTGTTTCTGTTACAGCGTTGTCACTTTTATAGCACTCCAGTGAGGGGCAAAGAGAGGACTTTTCAAAACATGAATTTTGACTTCAGACTTGAGCCTCTTACTACCTTATTTTCTTAAAGTTATTTCAAATATAGATGTGATAAAGCTTTCTTGAAGCTTGATGCTTTTACCTCTATATATTCATAATTTTGTAGTTCTGCATTGCCAGGTACCAGCCATTAGATCTGTTCAGAAATTGCAGCTCACTCTCTGGGGGGCTACAGAGCAGCCTTCCCTGTCTTGTTTGTTTTTAACGAATTGACATTGACTTGTAATTGCTTGGGAGAATTTTTGTCTTGCTTCTGGTTGGATGTTAGATATTAGATTAGGTCTTAATAAGAAATTCTTTATTAAGAGGGCAAGTGAAGCACTGGCACAGGTTGCCCAGAGAAGTTGTGATTGCTCTATCCCTGCAAAGCCAGGCTGGATGGAGCTTGGAGCAGCCTGCTCTAGTGGGTGGCATCCCTGCCCATGGCAGGGGGTTGGAATGATATTACCTTTAAGGTCTCCTCCAACCCAATCCACTCTGTGATTCTGCGAGTTGTGCCTGACTGACACAGAGCTCTCTGTACATCTCCAGTCTAGAAATCTGTCATTTCAGCATTTCCAGTTTGATCTTGGATGTTTTCGATTCAGTGCCAATGGGTAGCTTTAAGTGCTTGTTAAGTTGGTTTCTGGCACTTGGGTGTTCAGATTCTGCGTGGTGGAGGAGCTGTGGTGGGCTTTGTACACCAGTTTGGTGTGTGCTTCTGAAAGGTACAGCCATGGGGAAGAGGGTTGCAGGTGTTTTTGAGGACAGAGAGGGGACATCTGTCTTGATACAACTTTCTAGAATATTAGAATTCTGGTTTGCCTTCCAAAAATATCATCTGGGCTTGGAGGCATTCCTAATCGGTGGCAGACGGAAGTCAGTATTGATCCATAGTCATTTGTGTTGGCTTTGGGAGAGGAATCACTGGGGATTGTGTATGCAGGCTGGCAGGGATGTCCTCTGGCTTGATGATCCAAGAGAGGTCAGGAGAGAAATGATTCAGCTATCCAGCTGAAGGAATTTTGGCATGCTGCTTGGGCTCAGGGATAAATACTAAATAGCTGCCTTATGCCTATCTGAGAAAAAGTCTTTCCAGATCCGATGTAGTGCGTTCCTGTTTTAGTGTGGTGGCTGTCAGGGTCTCAAACTTACAGCTGGGCAGTTCATGCATGGAAGGACTTGTTGCCTTCAGTTCTCCCTTAGAGGCTTATAAACATTAACCACCCAGAGGCTACTGATTTAGATAAGCATGCTATAAATTGACACTGCATGTAAATGAGCTACTGAGCTGTGTTGTGGTGATTAATGTAACTGTAATGGCACACGTTATCTCCTAAAGTTATGGTAACCTGGGGAAATCACTTAAAGATAACCTGTTCTGTCTGTTCTCCTCAGGAGAGTATCTGCATTTTGGCTCCACATAGCTTATCTTTACTCCTAATGCAAAACAGAAAATTAAAGACAGCAAACTGCACACTAGGACCATATTCTAGCTTGCATTGCATTTACTCCTGCACGTTAATTTTCTTATGCAAAAATACCTGCTTTTGAGTTGCCTTGAGACTGGCATTTTTAAATAGGCACTCTTCAGAAATTAATATGAATTTTGTCCCAAGCTCAAGATCCAGGTGTCAGTGCTGGCACTTAATTAATTGTTTCTGAACCTCTCATACTTCTGTCATGCTGGTAAGGCCCTGGCACTAAATGCTTGAAGCTTGGTTTGTCTTAATTTTAGTCTTACAGGAATTTGTCTTTGTTTAGCTTTTCATTCTGAAAGTATGTACTTTCCCTTGCAGGTTTTGCTTGTGCCATAATTCAGTATTTGTTCCAGTTTCTAAACAAAACAGCTGATGAGTGATCTGTAGGTACAAGTTTTAATAATACATGTATAGTTAAATTTGCAGAAAATTTTCTGTCTTGTTTCAAATGAAATTTAAAGCAGAAAAGGGGGGAGAAAAAAAAAAAAAAGCTGCCTTTGGTTTTCTTAGTTTCTTATTTTGATCCAAATCCTGAGAGAGCTGGGATTTTTGACTGTGAAGCAGCAACAAAAAATGCTTGAGTAAGTGTTTTAGAATCCCAGATATTTGGATTCAAGGTACATTTCCCACTTTTTACTTGGGAATTCTTTGGACTGTCTACTCTCTTCTGTGTTCCACCATAGAAACTCTGTCTTGCTAATTCTGATGACTCTCCTCCTCTCCCTGCATTTTCATATCAGGGACAGTAGAAGGAGGAGCTTCAGGAATCCTTGAGGAAAGACAAACTATAACATGTGTATTTATTCTTGGAATAGTTATTGGACCCCTCATGAGATTAGAAATGTCTCTTTGTGAGGGGGCTTCTGAGAGAAGTGAATGAGTTGGAGAAGAGGCTGGAGGAAGGAGAAAAAGATTTTCTAATGAGTGCTGGCAGTCTCTGGGCTGGTGTGGGTACCGGGCAGGAGGAGTTCAGTCCCCATCAGCACAGGCTGGAGTAAGTGCTGTGGCTCTCCAGGCTGACAGCAGTGCTGAGCTTTACAGAGTGGGGCTCCTGTAGAGCCTGCAGGACTGGAACTGCAGTGGCACACACCCTCTTGTGGCAGGAAGGGACAAGTCCCAGCACAAACCAGTGTGGCCTCTTGTTTTCTGTGCTCACTGGTTTGCCTTGCTCACTCTTTTGTGTTCAGTGAACATCCCTCACTCGGGTGCACCACGTGTGCTTTCCTGCACTTACCTCTTTCATCTTTCCGTTTATGCAGTGCCTGAATCTGTTCTGTTTGTCTTGCAAATTCTGAAGCTTCACCCCATTTAAATCAGGTTTTATCAGTATTTGGATTGTATTTAAACTGTTGGTTTTAAAGTGCCTTTTCTCACTAAGTTGCCAACATACTGAAAACATGTCTTACAGACTAAAATATTTACAGGAGCAAAATAGCTGGAAAAATAAACAAGGATGCTGAAGAACATACTAGTTTTGTGTCTTAAATAGCTTAGTTTGTCTGAACTACTATGAAGGGGTCATGTGTAGATTAGGGGATAACATGCTGCTTTTCCCAGCTGTTTGATTAACCAGCTTAGAGATGGGTCAAATGCGCAGGAGCAGAGCCCAAGAAAGGCACATCATCACCTTCCAAGTGCAGAGAGGCCCTATAGCATGTTTGCAGTTTATCAGATTTGCTGCATAATAAGCTGTGCACTCCATTCAGCACTCTAATTAACCCAGGAAAGCTCTCTGGCTCAGTCTTTGCTGATAGCATGAACCTCACAAAGCCAGGCAGTCTCACCAAAGTACCTCTAAATAAGATTAGCAAAGCGAGCCAGCCATGAAATAAAATGTAGGCTAACTGTCGAGCAAATACTATTATTTGCTTTCATTTAGTACCAAGTTCTGTATTTGGCATGAGGTGTCCAGGCATTTAATGTGTGAGTAGCACTGGCAACTCCTAACAAGTGCTGACAGATGAGACCTTAATCATTAATGTTTCTCTGTACAGACAAAAATAACCAAGTGCTGTATGACAACACTTACAAATACGAGTTGACAGTATTTCCTACAACTCTTAAGTAGTCCTGGCTGCCATTGATGTCCATCAGGATTGGGAATTCCGTGTTGGTGGGCTCCTCTGGAACGTGGTGGCAGACTGGGTAATGCTGAGATATCAGAGGAAAAGGAGAAAAGCCAAAGCTGGTGGCAGGTTTGTAAAGTGACAAGTTCCTTAGCCCTGTTAGCTGTTGCTAAAGATCCTTGTCAGACAGCAGGAAAAAGAAATGGTGTTTAAGTGATGGAGGATCTATTACCTATTTGAAGAGTGGATCTCATCCTCCTTTCTTTGCCTTTTCAGGTATCTTGCAATATCTTCAGAACTCTCCCGCCTAGTGACAGCAATGAATTTGATCCAGAAGAAGATGAGCCCACCTTGGAGGCATCGTGGCCGCACTTACAGGTTTTTGATTGTTTACCTCAGAAGAAATTATTGTCATTGCTTAGTGTATCTAATAATTTCCTCAGCTTTTTTTTTAACCTGTGAATCAGAACTAGTCTGTGAGACACTAACATTTATTAATACTGTTTATGACTCTAGTACAGTACCTACAGAGATGGGAGAGAACTTTGTGACACTTGCAAAATGTTAAAGCTTCCTTTCAAAATTACATTGATGGTGTCCCTCATAGTCCTGTTTTCCTTCATTGATTTAAAAATTATTTTGCTTTCCCAACTGCTTTGATGCACAAGTGTTTTTCAACAACTTCAGCAAGAGCATTGTGAGGATGACACTACTAGCAGTTTTGCTTTATTGAGGGTGGTTAATATTTGTACAAAAGTGCACAGGTGTTAGCAGCTGATCAAAAAATGAATAAGCAGCTGCATCCCTATCTTAGTCCTCCTTCCTCTCCTTGAGTCAAGGTTTGCTCTCAGATGGTTGTAGCAGGATTCAAACTCACTTAGTAGCATCCCTTCCTCTGAATTTCGGTTGTCAAAACAAAGGATTTTGAGACCCCCATGTGGAGTAACACTGCATCCAAGTCTGGAGTTAATAGCACAAGAGAATTGTGCACCTGTTGGAGTGGGTCCAGAGAGGAGGGTGCAAAGATGATCAATCAGAGGGGCTGGAGCACCTGTCCTGTGAGTGCAGACTGAGAGAGCTGGGGTTTCTCATCTCTGGAGAAGAGAAGGCTCCAGGGAAACCTCTTTCAGCCTTCCAGTACTTGAAAGGGAGCTTAGGAGAAAAACAAGGGAGAGTGACTTTTTTACATGGTCAGATACACAGTGATCGGACCAAGAGAGATTCAGATCACACTTTATTAAGAAGCTCTTGTCTTTGGGAGGGTGTGAGGCCCTGGAACAGGTTGCCTAGAGAAGCTGTGGCTGCCCCATCCCTGGGAGTGTTGAAGGCCAGGTTGGATGGGGCCCTGGTTGGATGAGCAGCCTGGTCTTGGGAAAGGTGTCCCTGGCCATGGCAGGAGGGCTATAATGAGGTGATCTCCAAGGTCCCTTCCAACCCAAACCATTCCATCGTTCTATGATTTTGAATCAAGAACATAAACTAAACTTGAGGAGGCATCATTGATACTGATGCAGTAATTTCTTGTATAGAAAATACAGATGAAGGTCCTGTATGTGTTAGTTCAGGATAATGACTCACACCACTGGTAAATTTACAAGAAGTTTGCTTGAGTAACCATTTTTGGAGTTTGGGAGTTTTTGTGAGCAAAGGAGCAAAATTGATCTATGCCTGAAATGAGGATTTGATTTTACAGTTGCATGCCCAGTCCTGTGAGTGTTTCATTTCACTCTTTTGTGCTCTCTAATTCAGAATCTGTTGAAATGTAGGTTCATCCCTCATTTATATTTAAATTCCACAAAAATAAGAATCTTCAAAACTTCAAGGCGTCTCTGAGGAACTGTGCCTGCCTGGAAACAGCACATTCAGTCACATTGGTGCTGTAGTTCAAAAAGTCATTACTTGCATGGAAATGATGGAATTTCTTATCCAGTGGATGGCTTACCATTGCCAAGAAGAAATTCACTAAAGTATTTGTAAAAAGTCAATGGAATTGATTTCCTGATGATTTAATGTTGGTGTTATGTAAGCTGTCACTTTTCCCACAGCTTCTTTCTAAACGTCTCTCCTGCTTTTTGATTTCCTATTGCTTCCTTTGAGAAGTCAGAGAACACTGTTATAAAGTACCAGCAGCAGTTTTGCAGCATATTGCTGTCATGGAAAATCATTTAAAACGATTTTAAAATGTAATTTTTAAGCTTCCTTTTTCATTTCAGTATCAATATTCATATTCACTAAAGACAAAAAGGAAAAAGTTTTCCATGGCTGCTCTTTATGAAAAGGTTCTGCAAAAAGAATGGCTGGCTGGCAGCTCATTATCAGTGACAGATCAGAGTTGCTGTCTTAGGAGTCCACAGCAGTCTCTGTTTCACTTCACTTCCTTGTTCCCTGGTTTTTATACTCTTCTTTTTCTCCACTAAATGAAAAGTCTTGCTGTCCCACTGAAGAGTTTAGGTAGAGATGGAATTGCATGAAAATAAGCAGATTTTCTCCAGCCCTGAGGCTAATCTTTACAGTAAGTTAGGAACTTCTGAATAAATTCTGGTTTGTATTCTGCTTCTGTGTTTCAAGTTGTACTAGAACACTACTCTAAGCAGTTTCTAATTTAATTTAAATATTTCCAACCGTTTCACCAACCCCTTCGGAATTGTAATGTCTGTATTTGATGTGACTTCAGCAGTTCAGAGGGCAGTTTAAATGTGCTTCCCAATTACTCTAGGAAGCTTTACAAGATGATAACAAGCATTACAAGATGGCAGTGCCTGTTCTTGGTGATTAAATGTTTTTGACTGGAGTTAAATAAGCCAAGGCAGCTTAAAAAGCTAATGTAATTAATTTTAACTAAAAGGTGGCAATTCGATAAAGGAGAAGAATATTTTCCATTTCTTTTAACCCTTTGTACTGGGGAAAAATAAGCATTTAATCTTCTAACAAAATAACTTGGGGAGATACTAAAAATATAAAGATTAATCAAGTCATAAACTAAAACTGTGTTTTGTTTATTTTTTCTTTTGCAGCTTGTATATGAGTTTTTCATACGATTTTTGGAAAGCCAAGAATTTCAGCCCAGCATTGCCAAAAAGTACATAGATCAGAAATTTGTATTGCAGGTAAGCTGGTGTGTTTTCTTTAAGACTTAGTGTTGCTTTTGGGGGGAAAAAATCCTGTAAAAAGATCTTGTCTAGAATTTGAAAGTGTAACTTCATTTGCAACAGAAAAAGGCTAAATCAGCATCTACAATGAAAGTTTTCAATCTATGGAGGTAGTGGAAAAAGGTGTGTGTGTTTATATGTCAGTCTCTGTTGCTATAGATACATAAAATAGATGGTTTGGATCCAGTTTCAATACCTCAATCAAAATATTTGACTTGCTGGTTTTGAGAGGGAGCTGAAACAGTAACTGTTAAAAAATGAAAAGTTTTCTACCAAGTAGTCTCAAAATGCTATTCTTTCTATCTAGAGAGACTACTTAAACATCAGCTTTAATGTGTCTTAATATTGTTTATACATACAGAGGTGGTTGAAGGAAGTTGTTTCCTGGGATAAGCCAGGACACTCCACACATCTTTTGTCTTCAGTTTTGAGAACAGGCCTGTACTGGGCTTTCTTTTCCCTTTGTGAGTTTTTGTATAACTGCAAAGTCAGAAAGAACTTTGTGCTTGATGCTGTCTGTAGCTTGCTTTTGAAATTAGGAGAATTTAGAAAGATTCCTACTTGCAGGCTGATACCTGAATGAAAAACAAACTGGAGTTGGCAGGAGATACTCAGCATTTCTGAAGACCTTTCACTTGCCCCTTATCACTCATGGAGCTTTTATTTTTCTCCTGTAGTGCTCAGGCAATAAAAATTTTTGCTCGTATAGTTCGTGTATGTTGTTTGGATGAAGAATACCTGAAAAATGTAGAGAAAAGAGCAATTTCTGTCCTTACATTCAAAGTTTCAAAGAAAGGAATTTAGTTTCCTTCTCATTATCACAAGACCTTTGTCATCCTACAAAAGCAATAGGATATACTTACATTTTTATTTTATCCATCTCCTAAACACAAGAGCATTTTTCTTCTGGACCAAATCTCTGATGGTTTCCTTTTTGTTCATCTCAGTATTGATTTGACAAGGAGGTGCACCAGTGTGTTCATCCAGTACCTGGTGGAGATAAAAGAATATGCATGATAAATCACTCCTGACAGGTTTTTCCAGGATGGTTTTAGTTTGATTAGATAGAGCAGGATTGCATTAGGATGAATGCATGTGCTGTCCTTCAAAATCTAGTAAAAACAATTCTTAGATGCTCCTGTTCTGTGCTGCTGAACTTGGTCATGACTGGCAACATCCCACTCACACCCTTTAAGACATTCAAAACTGTCAGTTTGGCACAGGAGAATGGGTCTAAAGCAAGGATTGATTTTTTTTTTTTTTTTTTAAATCCTGCTAGTTTTCATTAAATCTACAAAATGGAAGAATAGTGTCTACTGGAAAGAGGGAATATGAGATATTAAAACCTGTGTATGGAAAAGATGATGTGACACTTAAGAGGTCAAAGGAGTTCCAAGGACTCCTGTGTTCTTGCCACGTGGTTTGGTGCTGCACATTTTTATATTGCTGTGCACAGTGTCTCAATTTAAAATTTACATTTTTCTACAAAAAGCTCTATTCAGCCACACACACACACACACACACATATAAATATATATACCTGTGTGTGAATACTTTGTGGTGAGCTGGAGGAACTGGGGTGTCCTTCCACTTCCTATTGTGTTTGTTGTGTGTCAGGAGTAACTCCTGAGTATCTGCAACGGAGCTCCCTTACACAGGAAAGCAATTTGAGACTTAAGAACATCAAGCATTTTGGTGTTGTCATGACACTGACAATGCAGGTGGGACATTTGGAGTCTTTGTCTCAAAATTAATTTTTAATTTGTTTTTTTTTAATAAATTTTAATGAACTGTTTCTGGGCAGTAAGGATGCCTGTATAAAAAAATATTAAAAAGTTAGTTTTTTTAATGGACTTTTTTCAAACTTTTTGCTTATTTACATACTTTTTTTTTTTTAAGTATAGCTATGTTTCTGGCTTTCAGCTGTATGTTTTAATAAAATACTGTATTTACCAGTGTAGCTGTTCATTTCTAAAGCCTGCTTATGTACAGTTTGAAATGGTTGGCAGTGGTTGCTAAGAGACATACTATTCAAATATATCCACAAGTCTCTGTGTTATGTTGGTTGCTATTTTGGAAAATTAATTTCCCTTTTCTATGTATGTTTAGAATAGTCAACATAAAATATGGGAGTCTTGCAGCTTATCCATAAAAATAAGACTTTATTGTTAAAAACTTGATAACAAATTGGACATAGCAAAATAATTCTTTATTTTTAATGAGAGACTGAGTTTAGCAGTGTTTCCAGAGAGGATCTGCCTAAGAGAACTGGAAATATAAATACTTTTCTATCCAGTAAGAAAATGAAAAACATAACTGCTTCCAGCTGTTTGCTGTCTTAGGCTGAAATGTGCTATTTGGGGAAAGATGAGGTGACTATTTATTTATTTAAATCCAGAACTAATTGAACAAAGCAATGTATTTCTAACCTCTGGAGGGCAGCTGACAAGCCTCATACTTCCCTGATGAAATTCCTGCCAGGGATTCTTACTGCAAGGAAAATACAGTGAGGTCTCATTGTAAGCTGCAGAAATGTTCAAAACAATGAGGAAGAATGTGTGCATCAGTCCTAGACCTGGATATTAGAAAAAAAAAAAACAAACCAGACAGCCTAACAAATCAAATCAAATTTTTTCAATTTTTAATCAAATTTTTTCCTATCTTTTTTCACCTCAGAGGTTGTGTAGCATTTTAAGAGATCAGAGGTGCAGCATGCATACACTGACATATTTACTTGTAATATGTATTTATACTTTATCTGGTTGTGAACCTAAGATAATTTTATTTTCTACCACTCCTGTAATGATTTTCTGACAGTATTTTACCCATTTGTAAGACCTTTTTGACAAACTGTCTTTATTTCTCTTGCAAGACAGGTACTGGCTGACAGTTACATTCTTTTTTGTGCAAGACAGATACTGGTTGCTTATGATTATTAAAAATTACCTAAAATTACTGTTTTCTGCACATATGTAGCAGTTACACAAAAAGTTGTGCTTTTTGCTTTTAAGTAAAGTTTACCTCTGAATTAATTCCAAATATCCAGAATAGCCAGTGTTGTGGTGTCACAAAAAAGTGAAGAAGGTGGCTAATGTAAAGCTCATACTTTTGTGGCAGAGGATCCAAGGGGAGCAAAACAAAGATCTGCAGGTGATATTCCTGCTGCTCATTTCATGCAGCTTCAGGTGTCAGTGTTTGGGATATATTTTGTGCAACAGCAGACACTAAAACACCTTCTCTTTGAGTCTGACATAACCATTTTGCTGTTTAAGAGCTAATTAGTAATTGTGGGTTTTCTCTTGGGTTTTTTTCTTTGTTCATTGTTTTGTGTTGTTTTTTTAATTGGCATTGATAATGAAATCACCATTTTGTTCAAAGTGAAGGATTAATTCCCTGTGATGTTTTTTTGATTTGTGGCAATTGGTGGGGATCATGTAACAGCAGATCCAGTGCTGGCATGGACTTCCCTGTTGAGTCTTTCCACAGCGTGAAGGCCATGCAATCACTAGGAAGGCTTAAAGAGCTCATCATATAAATTACAAGCAATTAGAAAAATGTGACCTTGATACAATGTTGTGAGAACAGAGTATTAGAGCAAATGAGGATCTTGTGGTTCTGCAGAGCCAGGGAATGGTGAATGGTAAAAGGCAAACTATCTTATCATAGTAATCTTTGGGGAGAAGGAAGGCAGCATTTTGGAGCTAGTTAATCCCAAATTTATTATTCTGAGTTTTGTGATGTTGTTCTGAGGTTCCAGCAGATTTTTTTAACACTGGATATCTACTCCTAGGATACCATGGATGTCACATTCTTTCATTCGTGTCTTTGCATGAATTCAGTTTCGTACAGAAGTCTGTGTGTCCTACTTGTCAAATGTCTCCTGTTTCACTTCTCTTTTTCTTTTAAACACAGCTGTTGGAGCTGTTTGACAGCGAAGACCCTCGAGAACGAGACTACCTAAAAACAGTCTTGCACAGAATTTATGGCAAGTTCCTGGGTCTTAGAGCATTTATCCGAAAACAGATTAATAATATTTTTCTACGGTAAGTTGTGGAAGAAGGTGCTTTTTGCTTAGGAACGCTTTAGGAAACTGATATATTGCTTATGTTTAACTTTTCTTTTTTTAGATTTGTTTATGAAACCGAACACTTCAATGGCGTAGCTGAACTGTTGGAAATTTTAGGAAGGTAAATGATTCTTTATTTATTATCTAACTCAGACTTCCCTTGTGGGCACGTCAGGATAGTGTCAGATTCGGAAAAAGTATTATGATAATCCCTGGTTCTGAAAACAGATGTGTGCACATGCTCATCTTTAAGCCCATGTGCAAATCTCTGTCACATCTTTGCCAAGAATATGTAACCACCTGCAAGTTACAGCCAAAGTGTTGGATTGATTTTATGTGTATGAGTGCATTAAATACTGCACACTTCATCCTTACATGCCTGGAGGATTATTTTCTTCTGAGCACACTTAGCTGGGTGAATGTTTTGAGTGAATCTAATTTTGGTAGGTTAATTACTCGAGACCACCTTACTTACATGAATTTTCAGACCACATAGACAGTGTCTTATCTGTTTGGCAACAGGTTTGTGCAGCTGTTTATGTGATTATTCCTAATGGGAGCTGGATTGCTACCTAGATCTGTAGTGCCCTGCTCATATAAAGCAGGACCAAAGTCAGCACCTGTTTACAAGCATTATTTGTAAACAGGTGCTGACTGCTAAATATATTTTAATCCAGAAAGTGCTCGTTCAGACCTCAGTATTGCTCTCTGTGATGATGACACTAACAAATATTTCTTTTCTAATTTCCAGTATTATCAATGGTTTTGCTTTACCTCTCAAGGCAGAGCATAAACAGTTTCTGGTGAAGGTGCTGATCCCTTTACACACTGTCAGGAGTTTATCACTCTTCCATGCACAGGTAGAAATTATGGAAATATTTTCTGTTCAATTATAATTATATGTATATTTTTTAAGGCTGCTTTCTAAATTTACACACACATAAAAAGTGGGGGAAATTGTAAATGTGGAAAAAATACAATAGATTTTTTTTTTCAAAATTAATTCATTATCCTTTGTGTGATAAATATCTAGCTTCTGTTCTGATTAGGTAATTAAAAGCATAACATTAATCTGTAATATCTTGGAAATTTTATTTAGTAGTTAAGCTCTCTCTCTAGATTTTCCTCTCTGCTCTTTTCTCATTCTCACAAGTTTGCCTTTCCCATTCTCTCTCCCAAGAGGATGTTTGGGTTTCCTTAGTCTTGTGCTGTCAAGGCTCTTCTTCACCCTGGCAACCTTCTGAATACCAATACCCACATTTTTTTCATTTAATATTCTCCCTCACGCATTCCTTAATACTGCATTTATGCTCTCATACATCTTTTTATACCTCCAGCTTATATGATGTAATTTTTCCTCTGGTAACTGCTACCTGTTGCCATTCTCTCTGATTTTCAAATAGTGCAGTATTTCTTATGGGGATAAAGCTCTGCTTTCTCAGTATGTTATTCCAGGTTTTAGCTGTGTCAACTCATCTTGCAAGAATTCTCATGACTTTGCTATATAAAATTAGTAAAAAGATACAGAGAGTAGCAGAAGCTTCAAAACACTGCTTGTATGACTGCATTTAGAATTCCAAGTTGTTCTGATTTTTATTTTATATGCTACTTTGTCACTCTGATTGTTGTAAAGTGTCCTCTTGTTTCTTATAAACTGAACTTTGAATGGATTTGCACAGTGCAAATGTGCATCTCAATCTAAAATTAGATGTAGTTTGAGAGAGCTGAATAGCATCTTGCCTTAAGTGTCTCTTTTTTTAAAAGTTGGGGTTTTGTGGTTTCTTTTAGAAGTGTTCTAATTTTGTTTTTATAAATTCTTACCTCCTCACAGCTGGCGTATTGCATAGTACAATTTCTGGAGAAAGACCCCTCACTCACAGAACCAGTAAATATTTTTCTTTCATACTTCTTTTTTTCACTATGAATGGTTTGCCCTGTAGAGAGAAAAGTAAAAAATCTAACTTCTTTTTCCTTCTAATTTAGGTCATTAGAGGTTTAATGAAATTCTGGCCCAAAACCTGCAGTCAGAAAGAGGTAAGTGATATGCTTACAAGTGATATACTTAGTATATTAAAAAAAAAAACCAAAAACAACACAAAACTCATTTTGCTCTAAAACATAACAAGCAGGGGATCTTTAAATAATTTGTGGTTGATAGCACATGCTGTGGTGAATCTTGGTATTATTTCTTGTAGATGATTTTTCAATACTTTAGTTTTTTGAACAGTTTTGACTTGAAAAATTTGATAACTGTGGTTTCTCTTCACAAAATAAGTCCTGGTACTTCTGCAGAGAATTTTTTAGAAAGGAGGAAATAAACATAGTTGAGGTTAGGTTGGAAAACTCTGTTAGATTTGGAATTGTTTATATATGAAGGCAGTATTTTTCCAGTGAGGATGAAAGATACTTTATGTGGTGTTTACCTACTAAACATGTAAAATATGCAGTTAAATGTGCATTTTTGCTTCAAATGCAAATCAGAGTTTCCCTAGTAAGGTTTTGTGAAACAGAAAAACTGTTACATTGTTATATTATATTGTTAATTGTTATATTGAATATTGCTCTCAAGAATGAGAATATTAGGAGAATCTTCTTAGTTATGGAAGTGTAAACTTTGGTTGTTCAGACCTTTGTATGAGACATGGTTTTCAGCATAGATAAATATACAGTTATAATTCTGAATTTCATTCAAGATACTTTAAATGCAGCCTTGAAGAAGAAACTTGTCCTTGTTTTAAGGGACTGAGTCCAAAAGCTACTAATGGAAGAACTGATGACATTTTTTGAGAGAGGTCTCACTGAGCTAGTGAGGTTTCTATTTCTTCCTGAAGAATTTGAAGGTTACCAGTGTTCTGCAAAACAAGATGAATTCAATGCTTTCTTTTTTGTCTTTAGGTCATGTTCCTAGGAGAGCTGGAGGAAATCTTGGATGTAATTGAACCATCACAATTTGTCAAAATCCAGGAACCCTTGTTTAAACAAATTGCCAAGTGTGTCTCTAGCCCTCATTTTCAGGTCAGTGGTAGAGGTTATTGTTTGTATAGGAATGTATAATTTCAGTTTTGGACATAACTCCCACCCAAAATGTAGATATGATGTTTTAAAATACTTGTCTTCTGTGGAAGAGGATATATTGGGGTGGAAGGTTAGGTCTGAACTCCATTAATAATTTGTTGGAGGTGTTTGGGGTTACAGCACAGAACTTGTCCTGAGCCCCTCACAAATCCTTAACCTGTGTCCAAGCAGACTTTGAGCCCTTCTCACTGTGGGTGGCAGGTGCTGGCCTGATGGATTCAGAGGATGGATTTGCTCCCTGGTTTTGGTGCAGTATTGTGCAGTTCTTGTTTTCTGACTTGCTTCCTTCTAATGTGTCTGGTTCGAGGTGACACAAACTGTAGCCTATTTTGATCACATTGTATAATGGGAGGAAGGACAATGAATGGGATGTAAATGGATATGTGAAGAGGATATAAAGTTCATGGCCTGTAATGTCTCCATCTTAAGCCTGGTGATCTGTCCTGGCACAAAGACAGATGTGACTTTTCATCTCTTCCTTGGACTACATGTTTTTTTAAATCATAATTCAGATCGGCATCCTCCTTCCTAACCCCCAGCTCCTCCCCAGGGTAATTACTGTCCTTGCTACCTTCCCCATGCTGAAGATTTCTCCTCTCTTTTCCTGCCCAGCTGCTGGGCCTTTCCCTCTCTCCTTCCTCTGGTATTCCAGTGCTGCTGAGTTTTTTCCATCTGCATTCTTCCTTATTTTGAGGGAAAGGTTGATGGGAAGTCTCTCTCTGCTCTTCTTCCCCTCCTCAGCTGCAGCACTGATGCTGTGTCTGCACCCAGTCTTCAGTGAGCAATAACACATTGCTCAGGAAATAGAGAGTGAATGCTGTGGGATCAGAACTACAGGATAGAAACTTAATTCCATTCATGCATGTTATGCTACAGATTTGAATTTAATTCCAGAACTAATCACTCCTGTTAGCTTATCTTCTCTGTGATTTGTTTTTCCTTCAGAAAATCACAAAATTACAGGTATCTGAATTCCTGTTAATATTTTATTTCTTTGACTCAAAGGTGGCTGAAAGAGCGCTGTATTATTGGAATAATGAATACATCATGAGTTTGATAGAGGAGAACTCAAACGTTATACTTCCCATCATGTTTTCCAGCCTTTACAGGATTTCTAAAGAGCACTGGAATCCGTAAGTTTGTGCATTTACACTTTATCTTACCATTTGACATCACCCTGATAAACCTGGGAAATGTCTGCTGAAGAACATCTGAATGGGAGAGATGCAGACTCAAAGCTGCACTGAGCAAGTGCAACTGATAATGCCAATATATATTAGTCTGCACTTGAGCTTGTCTCAGTGTTTTTAATTAGCTGGTATGTGTACAAAAATCACTACCTTGTGGGATAAAAATAGGTCTTCTCACAAGTTGGAAAAAAGAAGTAATTAAATGTTACATTGTTATTGAAGGAAAAATGTTGATCATCAAGTGTTTCTCCTACGCAGTTTTTTTTATAAATGGGTTGGCTCTGAAGCCTGATTGTAAATTGTCTAGAAGAATATTATTTGGCATTAATAAAGCTTTGTGGCTGTATCATCAGCTGATACCTCTGGGAAACTTTTGGTGTTGGCATTTTTTAAACATCCATGAAACATACAGACAGTATATTCTTAGGTTGGGTTGTTTTTTCTAAATTTATTTAGGTACAGCTGTTCTCTATGACTATAATTAAGTAGTTACTTTATATTGATAATTAGGCAATTTTATTTTAAACTGAATAACCTAGTAAAAAGCGTTTTCATGAAAGATTATATTACAGTTAGATGGCATATATCCTATATTTTAGTTGGGTAGTTTTCCTAAGTCAAGATGATTAGCATTTAGTAAACCCAGTATTTTTAATGAGCTGTGCTGTGCTCAGGTCCCAGTTGCTTTGAGATCTTACTGTAAAACGTTTCATCTTTTCAAACATTGCTCTTTTTGTTCCTTACCTAGTCAAAATCTGAAGTTTGTGTGCTTCCATGACAAATCTAAGGCTGCTGGAAAGCCTCTATAACTTAACATTGGTCACAAAAGAATGCTTTCCATGGCACAGGACTCCAACCTTTTATACCAGTCTCCAACCTTTTATATTATGCACTGGGATGCTTCTGGTAATGAGAATATTCCAGTATCCCAGAGTTTTCATACTCATAGAAATTTTGTTATGTGAGCCAGGTAAAGATAAATCTAAAATGGAGATATTTAAAGATTTTTTTTTATATATTTATAAGAAAATATTTCATGTAGGCAACAAAAATGAAAGTTTATTTAAAGAGATGAGAGAGAGGGGGGTGCATGGGAAATGGCACATAGTTTGTGTGCTGTAAGGATTAGCTCCAAAGGTTCCTGGCACTTGCACTGTTGATTCACTGCCTCCTGGCTGAAGAGCAGCTTCTTAAGCAGCCCTGGGTCTGAATATGACAGCCAGAGTAGTGGATCAGGAACTGTGAAAGGGAAAATGAATATGAGCTGTATGAGCACAAGGAAATCACTCTTGAAATACAGCTTTGTATTTTGCATAGATGCACTGAATATTCAGCTTCATGGAAGAGTCATAAGGAAATATGAATCACTTTCATTCTGTGTTTGAATTCTATTCCTTCTGCCAGCACTGATGATTTGAATCTCTGAAGTTGCATTCAGAATTGCTCCACAGCATGAGAGAAGAGTCTGTAGTTATATGTAATAGCTTTCTGTTGTTGCCTTTTACCCTAGAGTTTTGGCCTGCTCCCTTTCAGTAGTCAGTAGGGACATGAAAGCTGATTCTCACCTTTAAGTATGTTAATCAAAAGTAGTTTCACTGAAATCGAAGAATTTACATAACCATACTTGCAGGAGCAGAATTGGTCACAGAAAGGCTGGGAAGAGAAGACACTCTTTATTTCACGTTTGATTTCACCTGAAACTAATGGATTCCTTTCTTTCTTCTTTTTCCATGTTTCACAGGGCTATTGTGGCTTTAGTCTACAATGTGTTGAAGGCATTTATGGAAATGAACAGCACCATGTTTGATGAGCTGACAGCCACTTACAAGTCAGATCGTCAGCGGTAACTTTTTAAAGCTTTTTTTTGTCAGCTGTGCACATGGCCTGCAGTTTAGTTCTCCCCTTACACTCAGGTGCAATTGCATAATCTCAGACATAATAGACACTGCACCATTTCTGCCCTTGCCTGCTTGTTAGGCTTCTCATTGCAGGATGTGAGATTATGTGTGCAGGTTGTTCTTTAGCCTTTATTAAAGCCTTTATTTACAGTATCCATTGCATTGCTTGGGAATCCACATTGCTCATGCAATTCATTTTTGACTCTGCATTCCAAAACACTTAAGTGTATCAAGATCTTCAATAATAAAAGGAAAACAAGGGTTTAAAGGTAAATTTGATTAAAGACCTTTTTTTTAAAAAATAAAGTTACACTGAGTTTTGGAAAGAGACATGAGGGAAACCTGTAAGATTTGATTTTCCAAATTGCAATTTGTAGGCTGAGTGTGATCTTAAAGCAAAGACACATCTCTCAGGCTTTTTATTTCTTATTCAGAGGTCCTGCTGTATATGACTCTTTCAGCATGCAGGATCCATTCAATACACCACTTACATAGGCATTAGTTCAACTCCAGTGGCTTCTTGTCTTTTCTCCTATTTTCCCTAATCTTTATTTCTCCTTTGCAACTCAGCATCTTTTCTCAAGAGTTTTACCTTATGCAAAGATTGGGTGAAAAAAATGAGGAAACTTCAGGAATTTTGAACAGTTTGCAACTTAAATTAAGTCACACCTTGGCTGTGACTCAGAGTTCTCCAAGCAATGCAAAGGGCACTGCATGTCAGCAGAGGTTTTTAGGGCAGTCCAACCTGAAAGTCTCTTGGCTGTTGTAGTTTTTTTGACTTGTGTGACTAGAGTTACACTGACCTTTCATTCCACTTTGTTTTATAGCCCAAAAAATCTGCACATAACAGGCTAGTTCATTAATATGGTATTCTACTTTTAGAGATTTGTTTAGAGCAGTATTTAAACTAAGAAGCCAGATGTTTTTGATATGTATTGGTAAATAACTGCCGATCTCCTAGTGCAGTTGAGACAAAACTGTGTAGTTCCTTAGCGAAGAATTTTAGGATTGATAATCTAATCCAGCTATTCACAGTGGCAGCTTGGTGACCTGAATCACTTGGTGTTGCACTTTGCCCCTTAAGGTGATAAATTTCTGTTCTGAACAGAATGCAGAGGTGTGTCCCATGTCTGGAAAATGGGAGAGGTTTAGAGGCTGAACTATACAAAGAATTTCTTCTGCACCTGCTGACATTGTATTTCTTACCAAGCCTGGTGCTAACCATTTCACCATTTTTATTTACTTCTTATGATTTTAAAATCTGAATGTATAAACAAGGGTATTTACCTTAACGTTTCCAGAAAATTTTTAGCATCTTAATAAAACCACTTTTCAAAAGGGTAGCTTTGATGCTTCTTAAAACTTGAGGAGAAATATGTTGAGATAGGTCAAATAGGTAAGTTGGATGAGGTGATCATCCTCTAGCAGACCTTTAGGTAAGCAGGCATGTATTCCCTAATGATTAGAAGATAAATATTGGTAAGTAGCCTGAAAATGTAAGGCTATTTCACTTATTCTTGTATTTGATTTTAAATACTTTCCAGTAACAATAGGCTCTTTTTTTTTTTTTACCTTTTACTGTTCTTCAGGGATTTATCTGAAAGTTGTTTGTACTTTTTTATATGTTTAAAATCCTCTTGGGAAATCAAAATTCCAAACAAATGAGCCAGATGTTGGTTTGTTGACTGAATCAAAGCATATAGGAATGTTTCTAATCCCTTGAAATACTTCTCAAGACTTCTGTAATGTGACTGGCAGAGAATCTGTGTATCTGTCATTGTTAGATTTCCATTTCATCTAAACCTACAAGGTGATGTCATAAAACTTGAAAGCATTTTGTGCCTTGCAGTCTCAATGAGATTTATTCACAGTAAGCTGTGGCAGAGACAGGAAATTTAGAAAGCAAACAATGCAGGTAAAGTAAATGTTAGGTTTGCTGTTTAATTTTCTCAAATCAGCTACTAAAGTCTCTTGTTAAAGCAAATGCTACATAGCTCTTGCAGGAATTTGTGTGTGGAAAAAGAGTAACTCACTGAACAAAAGGCACATCTTGTAGGTTGAACTTTGCCTTGGTTGGTGCCTGAGCTGTAGGGAAGCCAGCAATCATTGTAAGTAAAAATAGCAACTCTAAAAGAATCAGGGAGTGCTTTCTAGAAAGCCACTGTGATTTATAAGATTATTTATATCGTAAATAAGCATAAAAATCATTAAATAACTTAGTGAATAATGGAAATTTTTATAATCTTGACAGATTAGTTATGTTATAAGATTCCACTGAATTTTTTAATTCCTCATTGCAAATTAATGTCTGTGAACACTGTCACTTTGCTCAGCTTATGTTTTCATACTGCTTTGTTTAGTTATATTTTATGTAGGTAACAAAGAAATAAAAAAGAAAATATAGAAAAAAAGTCAAATATATGTTGGGAAGATTGCAGTTGTGTTCAAGAAAATTAGTGCAGCTAATTATTGTCAACTATATATCTTTTAACATAAATATTATACAGTCTTCTCTCCTGATAACTCTTTGTTTTATTTCATCTGTCAGTGAGAAGAAGAAAGAGAAAGAGCGTGAAGAACTGTGGAAAAAACTGGAGGATTTGGAATTAAAGAGAGGTCTTAGACGTGATGGAATAATTCCAACTTAACAAAAAAACAAAACAGCATTATTAACCTGTGGAGTCACACATTTATGTAGTAGAAGATGGAGCAACAGTTTTCTGTATTGTGCAACTTTACAGTAGATTTCACATTTGTTTCATTATTACAACAGCACTGTATATACCTGTCTCTAAGTAAAGGAAAAAAATAAGGACTTTAATCCAAAGTTTGGACAACAGATGGACTTCTCAGAACTTTGCAAACATAATCATTGTTTTAACCCTTCTTTAAAACCAGTCTTCAAAGATCTGTTGATGAAAATTGCAATGTCAGATTCCATTGTCAGGACCTGTTCCTTATTTATCGTTAGCAGAGAGTATAATACAACTTTCAAATGTGAACAATCTTAAAATTTAGCTTGTCTTTCTGCTAAACTGTTACGTGTATTTATAGTAAAAGAGAAAAAAGACTGTCATTTCCTTATGAGTTTGTGTAACATCCTCCTTCTCTGGATAACTTTACTGTAATTTGACTTTCTTTTCCTTTTGCACATCTTCATAAGTTGAATGTCCATTCAGATCAGGGCCATGAAAAACATTGGTCCTGAATAAAAGTTTTGTTTACTGGTGTGAGCATTTTTTTAGTACCAGGCTGTCTCTGGTGCTTCCTTAATTTGAACATTAGGAATTAAAAAACATGTTAGGTGATAAACATAGTAGGAAAGGGAGCTTTGGATTCGTGCACCTATTTATTGCAAATCCAAATTAGAGTCCACAATCCTCGGACAAAAAAAAAAGGGCAGTGGTAACACCCTGGACTTCAATACCTGACCAATATTAGTGATACTGCATTGGACACATGTACCAGAGTTGGTTTAGAAACACTAATTGCTAAATTATTACAGTATGTTCTTATTGGACCATTTAGAAAGAATAAAGACACGTGTTAAACAACACAAGTGTGAAATTGATCTCCAGTGGTCATGGATCTAATTGGAAACTGAGTTGAGATAGCAGTTTGGACAGTTTGGAGTTGTTGCCTTACTTTTTAATATGTATTTATAAAGTGTTCCAGCAAAAGAGGATGTAGCCTCTAAGAAACATACTCTAGTGTTTTTGTGGTTCTAGTACTATTACTCATCACAGTACCAGCCCTATGGTCTTAGCTGGAAAGGATTCTGGATAATACACTTCTGCATTCTCATCTGGATGCTCATTCCTAACTACTGTATTTGTTACCAAAAGTGGTTCTACAAATGCTACTGAAAAAAAATTCTGGAAATCCTAATGTTCTGAGTATTAATAATAAAGTTTAAAATGCTTTTATATCAAAGGTGCATTGTGACCAAATTGTTTAAAACAAAAGAGGAAAAAAAATACAAAAAACAAAGAAGAGGGCTGTATTATAAGTATACATTATTGGCTATCTGCTTTGTATTTGAAAGTGGAATCTTACATCTTTGGTAGGTAAAATGCTGATAAGACTTATGTACAGTATATATTTAGCTAATGCAGTTGCATTATTCTATACCGGAAGGTATGTGTTTCAGGATTTTTCTCCAGGATGCTTTTGAACTGTTATAGACATATGACAACAGTGAATTGATAATCCTAAACCATCAATCCAGCAGTATTTACAGTATAAAAATGAATTGGTGTTCATGAGTCTTTGTGATAGTTGCAAACATGAATTATGACCTGTTGCCATTGATAGAAATACAGTATAAATACAAGCTTGTATATTTTTCTTCCTACCATTTAAATATACAGTAGAATTTGAAGTTCTCTTGTTTTCAGGCACCGAAAAAGGGTAAAAAAAGAATTCCCTCCTAGACTACTGACTGTTTCAGGATTATCAGGTCACAGTTTGTACTCCTGGGTCTGCACACACAAATGTTGTAAACTCAAGGTTTTGTAAGAACTTGACACTGTTAATTCTGGAAAAAAAAAAAAAAGTAAAAAAGTGGAACTAGTCATACGCAACACCAAACACAACATGATTTTATGGGATTATTATGAGCTTCTTTTAAGAACATTGACTGGGACGCAATGTAAATTAGGCAGTTACTGTCATAGTTGAAACATTTTATTTTAAAGTGCTGAAGCAAAGGTGCAAGCTGAAATACTGAAGATTAAATAAATTTATAACAAATCATGTCCCTTAGCCCATTGATTTTGACAGTCTTTTATTTCTGTTACCCAAAAAACCCCACAAACCAACCAAACTTGCGAGTGTGATTTCTGTGTGAAATGATCATTTCACAGTGTGAAAGGGTGGACTCAAACTCATGCTCAAAGACTATGTTCCATTGTGAAAAACTGAGAAGGAACAGAGGAATACAACTTCATGTTTTTCACCTGGTGGAGTAAAACACAACAATGTGAAATTAGAAAAAGCACCTTGTCCTGTACTTAGAGTTTAGGTGAGTGTTGTTTGTTCGTAACTGTTTTTGGTTTTTCCATGTCATTCTGCTATTGATCATACAAAACCGACGAGAACCTGGTGGGTTGAAATATTTTGTGGCCTCTGCCGTGGGGAGTGTCTGACCTTTCTAGATGATTTATCACTTCTGAGAAGGAATGTTCCTTTAAGGAGAAGGAGATGATGTGCTGTGGTTATGAAGTCACTTGACTCTAAAGGCTGGGTGATGCACCTGAAGAAGCAGCTGCTGCCAGGATCCCGCGTGTGCCGCAGTCCCAGCGCCATGTCCGGCCCTGCAGGGCTCCCGCTGCTCCCGCTGGAGCTGCTGGAGGAGGAAGAGGAAGGCAGCCCGTGGGCCCAAGTGTGATCAGTGCGTCATAAATTACGCTTTTGTTTTCTTCTTGAGTTCCACAAACCGCCTTTGTTTGTGTCAGTGTTGTTCTTGACTGCTCGTCCGGCAGGCGTTGGGTGGTCCTGCGTGTCCGGGGCACGTCAGTCTCAGGGGGAAGGGTTGAGCACTGTCTGCTCACAGGAAAGAGCTGCGAGGCCATTGGGTCGTGGGGATGTAACAACTGTACCAGTAAAGTTCCTCTCATACACCCTGAATTGACCACACGTTGCTTTCTTCATCTTGCACGTCTCCCTTACTTTTTCCCTTCTGTTGCTTTTGAGTGGTTTTTGTCTCTCTTCCAAAGGTTGGAATGCTTTAATTTAAAGTATTCTAATGCCATCGGAGCGTTTGCTAGCAGGGTTACAGTAAATTTAATCTTGGTTTTGTTAGCATAAGTAAAAGGGTTTAATTTATTTTTTTATCTGTTCTCATATATGGAAAAATTGAGGGTATTGGAGCTAAGAATTGCTTAAATGCAGCAGCTGTACTTAGATTATATGTGTGTAAGTACAGCCCTAGGCTCTCTCACTTGATGGAAAAGAAAATATATTAGGAGCTCTAAAAAGCTCTTTATTGTTTTGTGAAGAGTGGGAAAGATGAGGTTCTTCTCCCTCCAAGTAAAGCTGACGTAACTTCCTTTTAGTTCTGTCTTTGAAAACAAAGATGCTCTTTTCTCTTAGTTGTGTGACACCACTATCCCAGAGCAGTTGCCCTTAAAGAAGACAAAGGTGATGATGCTCAAGGTTGAAGAATGTTTTTATTTACTTGTAGATTTTTAAATTTGCCTCATGAGCTTCCCTTAGCAGCTCTGGAGTGAGCCATGAATTAGTTTTTCCTAGTTGGTATGTGCAGCAGATTTTATGTAGCCCAGTTTTCCATTTTGAACTCTATGGAACAGCATCTTGAAACAGAATGGAACTACTTTTGGTTGGAAACTTTTATCCAAGTGTTGCTTCCCATCCACAGAAGCGTGCGCTTTTTATCACGACCTCTCCGAGTAAGAGTTTTTGTTACTTGGATCACCTGCTGTAAATATGTTGTATTCATAACCTCATGGAGCCATGAGGAGTTTTCAAATATAAATAGTACCGATACATTTCTTGTTGTTGTCCTATTTTTGATTGTAGTATAGCGAATGACCTGTCATGCTTTTTGTTTCAAGGTTAGCATTAGATTCATAGATCTTAATATTTTAGCATTTCATTGTTTAAGCAGGAGAGGGCAGCAAAAGTTCATTTTTCCCCATAGGAATGCTCTGGTCCCATTACTGTTTTTAAACTTAGGTGCATCTAACTATCTGTGGGTAGGGGGGAAAAACGAATCTTTTTTATATATATTGAAAGGTGCATATGAAAATATATAGACTGGTCCAACCAGACTGTGAAAATGTCTTCTACTCTACATCCAAGTAATAATAAAAATATCTTCCACCTCTGGATAAAGTACAAGCAGGTCTTAAACTCTTGGATTCAAATGTCATTCTTTGGAAACAGTTTACTTTCTTAAAAATGGTATCAAACTCAAACTCAATGGTGCTCCCAGCTATAAATGTGTTATCTTCCTCTTTTGCACATGCTCAAGAGGCTCTGTACTGTGGGTGCATCTAAATAAAGAAGCAATGAAGTGTTTTCCAGGTGCTTGGCTTTTTTTTCCACCTCCTCCCATCTAAACTTCACGAGCCTTTTCAACACTGAGCTTGCAGCAATCGGGTTCCCATCCGCATGTGTCAAATGTAAGGACCCTTGTCTGGAGAAAAAAAGAAACAAAAAATGAAGCAATGAGGTGGTAATTTAAGTTTCAGCCAGAATTACCATAGTAAACACTCGGTTTTCATTAAGTTAATTTTTTTCAGAGGTCCTGTGATGATGGTGAGTATCCTTGCACCTCACACAACCCCCTGTGAGGGAGGTCAGGAGCGGTGGATGCAGGAGAGGCGTTAAAGCCATGCCGTGTTCTTTGGGAGCCCTCTGAGCCTTGAACTGCGCAGCTGGTGAAAGAATTTGTTCCTTTGTGGCAGCATTCTGCTGTTTCAGTCCTTGTGCTGTTTGGAGGTGCAGGGAAAGGCTGGAGATGGTCCCACACGTGGGGGAAACCCTCTGGAGAGAGCCATGAGTGGAGCCTGGAAAGGGGAACTGCAGGTGAATGGCTTTAGCTGCAGTGTAGGAGAGCTGCTTGCTAAAATAAAATGAGAAAATATTTATTAAACATCTGATTTTTAAATACCATGGTTTTACATGTTATTCCAATAGTCTAATCTTAAATTCTTCCAATTTTTTTTTCCAACTTTAATTTTAATCAGTTGGATCGTGCCTTTGTTAGAAGAGCTCATTATCACAAATCTCTTTAAATACATGTAAGACAACATTCAGATCACTTAACAACATTTCTCTCTACTTTCTTATTGCCAGGCAAGTATTTTCTAAAGAAGGTAAAAAAAAGAACATGCAGTAAGTTGGCCTCCAGGGTAGGATTTGTCTTCTTACTAGCAAGTTAGAAATCAACCTTTACAGGACTGGATTTAAAAACTTAAATTAGTTTCCTACTTTCAGTAATGATGACTGCTTTGCTAATTTTTCATCTTGGTTTTTCCTTCTCAGGGATGGTTTGGTTTCTCATACAGCAGCAGAATGTCTGGTTTATCTTAAATTAAGTTTGGGCCTCAGATCAGAAGTGTGTAGCCTACAAAAGTCACTTTGTGTGCAGGTAAAGGCTGGTCCCAAGGCTGCATTAATTATTGCCTCAGTGTACTGTGAAGGAATAGCTTGGGAGATAAACTGGACACTGATACAGAGTCTCAAATTATGATCTGTGGTTTTAAAGATAAAACACTGGAGCTGAAGAAAATAACCTGAATTTGTTAGTCAATACCTTGAAGCAGGTGTAGTAACCCACTGAGCAGTGAGCACAGGCTCTTCTGGGAGTTTCCATGACATGAAAAATGGTCATGCAAAACTTTATCTTGCACTATTTTTATGTTTGTTTGGTTTTGTTTCCCCCCTGTCCATCTTGTCTGTTATCTCCACTTGGGGTCACTGAAGGTGTGAGAAGTTGGGGGTCACTGGGGAAGGATGGAAAGCTTGAGATGCATTTAAAGAAAAGTCTGATTTTCATACAGTGGTTCATACTTCAATACACACTTGAAAGTGGGAACTTGGCATTATCCCTGGATCCAGGAAGAGCTTCCAAAAAGAGAATGAGAAAAGACAATTCTATACACCGAGTCTTGTCCAAATTCTTGCTTTGCAAGCTTTTCTTGTGTAAGAAGTCTCAGCACTTCCCTGACAGAGGATGCAGTGACCCAGCAGTGAATATTCCTGGAGCCCCAGCTACAGCAGGAGCACACTGGGGCAGAATGGCTCTGGCAGCCAGGAAGAAAAGGCCTTGTGTTTGCATAAGGATTTGTGCAGCTCTCCAGCAGCAGAGGCAGAGGTTACCTGCAAACCTTCTGTGAACTGAGCCGGCTCGAGCCAGGTTTGAACTTTCGGCACACGTGGTTGAGCTGTGTGAGCAAACTGGACAAATGATCAATTTTAGGTTTTAGTTCTGCAAAGTGTACTGAGTGGGGTTACAGCTTATGCTCCTCTGCCATCCTGAAGGCTGTGCAGCAACTCCCCTGCTTTTTTAGATATTTGGCAATGTACATGATGTGTATGAGTGCAAAATCGCTGTATATTTATTTGTCTCCAGCCAACATGGGCATCTGCATTACATAATCTTCCATTTCAGGCATCCTGGAGGCACCAGGCTCAAGTCTGCAGGTGCCAGATCTTGGAGTAAACTGCAGCTTGGCAAAGGACACTCTTGATTTCTGGAGGAAGGAAATGCGGGATTCAGACAGTGGTAATTAGTTTGTTAGTCCACAGATTATTTCACAAGCACAAGGGGATATTATTGCTGTTTGCTCTCCATGACACTCATCAGACAATAATTGTTACGGCTGGTGGTTATGCACATTTCAAACATCAGTTCTGGCCAGACAAAAATGACTCAGGAATACAAAGAAAAGAATATTTCTCACTGTGGTGTGGTGCCCTCAGCCCCTCTTTCTCCTGTGCTGCACCAGGGTCTGCAAACACAAGTGTAAGGACTTGTAATGGGCTGAATTTAAGTAAAATGTGCTGTTCTAGTTGAGATTGTCAGAAGGGGAGTTACAGACGGGGGGCATTTCAACCTTTTCCAAGAAAATGCCTTTCCACGTGGTCAGATAAATAAATGGAATTTTATTAGAGATCCTTCCACTATCCCAGGTTGTTCCAAGCCCTGTCCAATCTGGTTTGAACACTCCCAGCGATGGGGCAGTCACAACTCCCCTGGGCAGCCTGTGCCAGAGCCTCACCACCCTCACAATAAAGAATTTCTTCCTAATATCCTGTCTAACCCTGCCCTCCATCAGTGTGAAGCCATTCCCCCTTATCCTCTCACTACACATCATTGTAAAAAATCCTCTGATCAGTATCTGCAATGATCCAAAGCTCACAAGCTGCACAAGCCTTTTGGATTCTTCTGCTAATACAGCTTAGACAGGCCAAGCATGTGCAGCAGTTCTTGCTTGCTTATAGTTTTTTGTCTGAATTTGGGAGAGCAGAGGTGGCCACTTGTCCCATGGAATTTTAGTCCCTCAACTTTCAACTTTTTCAGCTTCTTTTTTTCCCTGAAATCTTTTCCTTTAATCTGGTTTTCTTGCACTGGGTGTGTGTTAGTGACTTTCTCTGCAGTTCAAACGCACTCTAGTAACAAAGATCCTCCTGGTTTACACCAAATGCTTCAGACTTGACCAAACCAAGAAGGGGCTCTGGCATTCAGGTGCAAGAGAACACTCTTCCAGCAGGAATCAGGTGTGCCCAGAATGTTCCCTTTATCTTATGATTTCAGTTGCTTGGAAAAGAGATTAACTACATTAAACTGTAAAAAAAAACAAACACACACACACACAATTTTTCCTCTCTCCTTCCAGTAATAATTTTGATCATTTATATTGCTGCTAAATCTGCCATTAAACTGCTTCTCACTTCCTATTCTAATTTGCCAACCCCCTCTAAAATAATTGACAATAATATGTATGCTGTATATAATTTCATGGGACAATATCCAATCCATTGGTAGGATTTGAAATCTAATAATTAAATTTATATGCTTGAATTAATTGTCTAGGAAAACAGAATCTATAAATAAGACATTTAATGTCATAGTGGCCTTTTTTTTATTTTATTTGGGTGTCAATTAAGCACTGATGTAGCATATCCTGTTTTGATTGCATCATCACTGCAGCAGGGAGCATGGGCATGGAATCCAGATCTTGCAGCAATAAATAAAACTTGATTTCTAATGCTTAAGTTTTTGCTTTAACATAAACCTCGTTTCATGGGAATGCTGTTGGGCCAACCTTCATTTGTTGTGGCAGGGTAGTTCAAGGCAGAAATGGATTCAGTTTTGTATCCCAGGGCTTTATTGACCAGAAACAGAAAAATCAGATGAAGGCAAAGCATTTCTATCACAACATTCTTTTTCAGTAGCCAGGGTGGGCAAAGTAGAGGTAAGGCTTAGGAGCAGTGATTTCAAGCTTTCTATGGAAACGCCGGTAGTTAAACTTCTGTGACCTTCCTTCCACACTGGCTCCTCTCCTTCTGTGCTGCCTGACTTGGCAGCAGATGAACTCCCTAAAACACATCTCTAAAATGTATTTTCCTTTACTGTAACCTTGAATTGTTTTCCATGTGTTCTCATTCCCTCATTCCCATCCATTATCCCCATCAGGATCATGCTAATACATTTTCCAAGTAGTGTCTCACTTTCTGGAGGTGTCTCTCTCCAGAGCTGGGGCTGTTATCTCTTTGCTCTCCAAACAAGGACTGAGAAGGTGGGAGAAGGAGGAGAAAGATTTCTGACATCCCTGTGCCAGTGGGGTGGGAGTGTGAGCGAGGCAGGGAGGACATCCCTGCTCCTCACGTGGTTCCTCTTTTCCCTGAGGAGAGAGGGCTGTGGGGTAACCCTCACCCACTCTCTGTTGGATCTCCAGCCCTTAGATTTTCCATCCCACCACACACTTCCCTAAATTCTTCACTTCCCAAAGAATCAGATGCCTGGAGGGGTGGATATGCAGAAAAAAGGTTTGTGTTAGTCCACAATAGAGTTTGTCCCTCTGCAGAAGGGGATTTTGTTTAAATCTCAAAGATAAATCAGATGTTTTTCTATCCAAGGGTAAGGTTTTTGTTTTTTTTTTTTTAAAGAATATTGTATTAATTTTACCATGACTGAACTGATATGAGCTTGAATGGTGGAGATCTTGCCTTTTCCAAGCACAGAAACATGATGAGGCAGATTAAGCGCAGCTCTTCTGTAAACTGCAGGACTTAATTCTCTTCCTGACAGAGTCAATGATGGAAGTCCTGTTGCTGTCACCAAAAGTAAAATAAAGATCTGTGAGGAGATTGGACAAATCTGCTGTGTCTATGTGGGAAAGTGGTCAGCACTAGCAGGGGTGACGTGGACTCATTTCCTCTTCCTGCAGTAAATCGATCCTGTTAATATCATCCACTCTTGTGTCTACATTGTCTGCCTGACCTCTGGAAAGCTTTTATGGATATGAGCTTCAGAGGGAATGTGTGATCCCAGTTTGCTTCCTGCCTATTTTACAATGACACCCATCAGCTCCAGAGAAAAACTGAATAAATCTCTGCTGCATTATTTGTGCTCTGTGACTGAGCATTCAGGTAAACACTTCAGCACACGCCGTGAACCCCAGCCCTGGGATGTTAAACAAGGCAGTTTTTCTGAGGCTGTCTAGACACAATGTCTGCCTACAAAAGAATTTGGTTATGAACAGGGCAGCATTGTTCAAAAGATGTTATTCTGCTACTGGGGAAATGGAAAGGATTTTTTTTTCTTTCAGAAGCAGGGGACTGCCCTTTCCTGGTGCAGTTGTCATTTCATGACCAGTGTTACTAAAACTTTTCTCCTCTGAGATTCTCCATTATTATTAATTATGTAAAACATGCTGTCTCGAGTGAAAACCTGCTCACCTATTCTTTGACATGAGAAAAAAAACCTGGAAAGTAAACAGTATAACTTCACTTGCTTTGTTTAGAGAATATCAAATGCATCCAGGAGAGTAAATGCAGCACTGCAGGACTGCAGTAGATGTCCTGTGATGCTGAGAAGCAAGGTGTGTACCAGCTGTTTTGCCACCCTCTAATGGAAGTGGACCAGGACTTTGCAGTCTGTGGAAAAAAGGACCTTGAATGGAGTGTGCTGCTCTGCCCCAGACCTGAGAGGAGAGGGGACACACTGGGGAAAAATGTGGGTTTGGAATGAAGTTTTAAAGCTGGAGGTGCTACAGTGAGGTGAAAAGACCAGTCAAAATCTGTTCAAACATTTATCTGCCTTGAAAGATGATCAGATGTTTAAGGAACTAAGGAGACAAGGCATTTTTGAACATGTCTCATGTGTCTTATGTCCAAGAAAACACTTAACTCCCTATTGCCCACTCTGTCAGGACAGGGTTGTCTCAGCCATGTCAGTCAAAAGCTGACTTTGGATCTCTTGCTCTGACTGCCTGGGGCTGCTGGCCAACAGAGGCTGAACATGAGCCAGGTGTGCCCAGGTGACCAAAAAGGCCAGTGGAACCTGGATTGTGTCAGCAGCAGTGTGGCAGCAGGAGCAGGGCAGTGATTGTCCCCCTGTGCTGGGCACTGGTGAGGCCACACCTCAGATCCTGCGCTCAGTGTTGGGCCCCTCACTGCAAGAAGGACATGGAGGGGTTGGAGCAGGTCCAGAGAAGGGCAGCAGAGGTGGGGAAGGCTCTGGAGCTCAAATCCTGTGAGGAGCAGGTGAGGGAGCTGGGAGGGCTCAGCCTGGAGAAAGGAGGGGAGACCTTCTCAGTCTCTACAGCTCCCTGAAGGGAAGCTGCAGCCAGGTGGGGGTCAGTCTGTTTTCCCAAGTAACAAGGAATAGGACAAGAGAAACCACCTCAACTTGTGCCAGAGGACATTTAGATTGGGCATTAATAAAAATTTTCTCACCAAAAGGGTGGTCAAGCACTGGCAGAGGCTGCTTGGGGAAATAAAATCATCATTTTGCATTTGCAGACACGGCACTTGGGAACATGTTTAGTGGTGGCCATGGCAGTGGTGGATTACAGTTGGACTCAATGATCTTAAAAGTATTTTCCAGCCTTAGTGATTCCATGGTTTTACCTGTCCATGGATGTGACTATTTTAGGCTGACCTCTGTGTGGGGTTAGAGAGGTTGTTGTCCTTCTCTTCAGTGCTGCAGAGAGGGTAACAGAAGAAGTGGGGAGCTGTATTTAGTGTTTCCACTAATTTCCTATTTGCATATGCAGAGGAGAGATTCTGAATAACACCATGTCTGGATGAAATGCCTCGAGCTGTTTAAAAAAATGTATGAAAATTCAGTATCCAATGGCTTTGGTGATAAAATCCCCTTGACAGTGATGACAAGAAGACCACACTTAAAGCAGAGTTCCTTGGACTATGGTTTGAAGTTCCCACTTTCCTGTGACATGGAGAATCCTTTTCATTCCAGAGTTCCCCTAGGGTCAGGCAAAATCTGTGTTGCTCAGCCTTGCAGCCACTGTTCTTAGCTATTAACTGGAAGGTTTCAAAAACCTTTGCCTGGACACAGTCCTGTGCATGCACTCAAACAACTTAAACAGGGGAAGAGAGCAGATTAGCCAATTTTAATCTATCTGTCAATACCCTGGCTCCTAGGATTGAAAAAATAATATGATTTCTCAGTTGCAAAAGGCTGTGGTGTCCAGAAGCTGTCACTGGTACCAGTCTCTTCAGAGACACATTATAGTTCCACCAGTGCTCTCTGTGCTGTGCAGGAAATGTCACCCAAAGCAGGGAAATCAGTAAATGTTGGGCTGTGGCTGTGGAGTTTGTTCTGTGTCTTCTTGGCACCCTGTGGCCAGTCTCTGGGAGGAGAGTTTTCTAAAGAAAGTACAGACCAGCAGTTTCCCCCTTTCAGTGTCAGGGGAGATTTGGCCACTGCTAACCCTGGTAAATTTAACCTACAGTGCTTATTGCTCTTGGATGATGCTTTATAGTGCCCAGAAACTGGGCCCTGCAGGACAACTGATCCCTGATGCTAATTAAAGAGACAAACATTAAATTTAATTTTCTAGCCTTATATTTCGAGTCAAACCCAGCATTTTATTATCTTTCCAGCTTAATCTGTAAGTCATTTGTAATGCATTTTCCTTATAAAGCAACATCTGCATATTGTATTCTTTACATGTCCAAGAAGTTCAGAGTCTTTTTGTACTTGGAGTCGAGTGGGAATCCCTGGGGTACAGTTTGGCACACACCTCTGCAAACATACCTTTTAGTCATTTCACTGCTGGGTTAAAACCTAAATGGATGATCAAGGATTTAAGCAGCTGAATTCAAACATCTATTTGCCACATGCCAGCTGCAAGCAAAGCAAGAAATTATTATTTCAGCTGTGATTTACATAATTGACCTTTGAACTTCAGAGGATATAGCTGACATTGTCAGAGTCAAATATTGTATCAAGCTCTGTGAAACATGAAACTTGTCTTGTTAGACTATCCAATCTTTATAAATTAATGTCTGGTTTGAAAGTGTCTTTAAATGGCTAAAGAGTTTTGTTTTTATCTGGATTTATCAGGATTTATCTGTCTGATCTAATTAAAGTAGACATAGCTTACAAGGACTGCAGAATAAAAAGCATGCTTGAAGCAAGGCAGAGGTGTATAGCATTAGCACCATAAAATTGAATTTGTGGTACTCTTTCCAGTTAATCTCTATTGATTAATCCATATGCAGGAGAGTGCAGGCTCTGACCTGAACTTTCAGCTGAGGTGAAATCGTTACTACTGTGATATCAGAATTTATAAATAAGCTGTAAACTGTAATGAGTGATGTTAATTAGGAAGAAATTCTTCCCTGAGAGGGTGGTGAGACAGTCACAGTGTGATGTGCCTGTGGCAGTGATGCTCAGAGGTGAAAGATGGATCTTTGTTATCTCTCACTCTTCTTATCTTCCTCCCCTGGTGATTCTGCAGTCGCTGATAATTTGGTGACTGAAGATCAACAACAGAAGTCTGGGAAGCCTCTGGTACCTCAGCTGGCTCTGTATGGTGGGGGGGTTTGTTTCTGGCCTTCTGGAACCTGGGGTTTTTCTTCCTGGCCTCTATCAGCCTTGCTGATCCCATGGCATGGGATGGATCTGCATCCACAAGGAACTGGTTAAGATCAGTAGGAACAGGGTGAAGAACTTGAACTGGAAATAGTCTGAGGACTCAAAGTGTTAACTGAGATTCACATTTCCCTAAGGGGCAAAAGGAGTTCAGGCAGATTTGGAAGATTTGGTCTATCTGCTTCTGGCACTTCTTGCCTGTCTGGGTCTATGCTGTGCTGAGGTTGGTTTGGCCAAGTGCCTCTCTGGGGTTTGGGACTCTCATCATGTTTGTTTTCCTGGCTGGATTTTGGTTAATTCAATAGTTCTATGAGTTTATTCTAACAAGATTGACAGGAAGAGACAGTAGCTTTGTTTTAGGAGACTTCACTTCCAGCTTTGTCTAATTTATGAGTTTCACTCTTCAGGAAGGCAATGTTAAAAACAGAGCATTAGCACTGGGGGTGAAGTGAGGCAGACAAGGTGTCTGTTTTCCAGTGCACTGGCCATGAGCAGTAGGGAAATTATTGAATTAAGGTAATGTATCTTTGAACTTCTGTAGTTTTGATTAAGAAGCTCCATCTTCAAATTCTGAGCCCAGAGCAGCTGTGTCATTGCTCATTAGTCTGTCCTAAAAGACTATTAGAGGAAAGCTATGGAGTGCAGAAGTGACTTGAGCTAAACTGTTTATTGTCAGCCACATAAAGTTTGCATCTGTATTTATTGGAAGAATATTTTCTGCACTACAATGAATACAGATCAAATCTCCAGTCAATTCCCTGGTGTACAATTAGAGAGCCCAGTTCTCTCTCACATCAATATACAGCAATTCCATTGGATTTGAATTCTTGAATTCAGATTCTGGGCTGAATGTGGTCAGCATCACCACCATGAAGGGACATTTTAATGGGGAAGAAAACGTGGCTGTGTTTGATGACAATGTGAGGGTGCACACACTTCCAAAGTGCCTGAGAAAACTGAGAAGAATGTCACCAAGAGTGGGCTGAAGCAGTGTTTGATGGCTTACTATCAGGAGCTATGCTTGACAAATACACCTTTCCAGAGCAAGGACATGGCAGCCTAAAGAAATGAATCTCCTTGCTTTCCTAAGGACCATGATGAAGGAGTTCCACAGCCTGGGCTCAGTGTTGTACTTTTCCCCTCCTCCTCCTCATCCATTCTGGATGTGTGTGTTTGTGTTTGTTCCCTTCCCATTGTATAGATCACAACCCTCAAACCTTCAGGGAACTCCCCAGGAATGCCCCTGTTGCAGGTAAATTCTTCCTGCCAGTCAGTCCTTGAGAAATGTGTCCTCAGCAGTTGTTAATCTTTGCAGCATGTAACTCACAGCCACAGTAGAGCAGGACTCTGGAATCAACATTTGCACTAATCAGACTGGGACAGATATCAGACAAACTGGTTTGGTCTATCACATCTTTTAAATTTTGCTATATTTGCTATTGGGTCAGGATGAATTTTGTTGGAACCTGCTATTTTTCTTGACAGTGGAGAGTCTTTATTCCCTTTTTTGCCTTTATATTTTTCCTTCTGATTTCTACTTGCAAAACATTTTGCTCAAAGGTTAGCTTCTCTGAAATACCCTGTATATAAACATGTAGAAAAGAATTTTAGTAAATGTGTTCAAATGTTTGTCCATAGAGTATCAAATCAGATCTTCCTCCATATAGCATCAAATCAGGTTATAATCAGGTTCTGAACTGAACCTGCAGTTCTGCTACTCCTGTGTCTTTATTGAAATCACCTTGTTTTGGGTGCAATACCTGTATGTTAGAGCTGTGCACTACCAAATTTTAGAAGCTTCAGCTCTTCTAGTGCCTGTAGGACCTTCATTAGTTCTCTTCTGGATTGAATCCATCATAGCTGCAGGCCTTTTTTAGCAGAAGAGTGTTATCTCTCCAGGATAGATGTGCCTCAAGCAAACTGTGGATTAGTGTTTTTTGTTACTGTTAAGCCTCACCCTTGGACTTCATTTTCCAAGTCTGATGGAAAAGGAAGAGAAGAATAGTGTCTGACAGATTCCTTATAAGAGCCATGCAGCTGAGGCAGTGTCTGTGCTGAAGCAGCTGGGATTTTGCTGTGGTCAGCACAGAACTTTTCCACAGCATTTCAGATCCACAGGGCTGGGTTTTACAGGTGTGTTCTCTGGGCTGTTCTGCCATTCCCAACACAGGTACCCCCACAAGCTGCAAGAAGTGTTTATCTCCTCTGTACGAGGGGTCATTCCCCTGAGTACTGAGTGTGGTGTGATTTCCTGCCACAGCAGCCCCAAGAAATCCTCTTTTCTGACTACATTCTTCTCCCCGTAATGCTCATTCAGCCGCTGCCAGCTCGTGTTGTGCTAAGCCCAGGAAGCAAAATGAGCAGAAAGTCTTTTAAAGCAGAAGTGGTTTTTTGTGCCTGAGACCTTCAGTGGGGACTGGTGTCCCATTGTTAGCAGGGAGAGCCCACATTTATCTAATTCCTGCATTTATCTGAGAACACATTTCCTGGTGGCTGCATTTTGCTCCCTGTGCTGGCACTTGGCAGTGTTTCTATCAGAGCCTTTCGAGGAGCTTTACTTGCTGCCTTTGATTTTCATTTACAGATCAGCTGTGCCCTCTCAAGGTTAAACCTGCTTTGTCTGTCCCTTTACAAACCAACTCTTTGTGTTCTTTCAGGATGTAGAAAATGACAGAAAGTCACACTCCAAGACAAACACACAGCAGCTGTGGGGATGGATTAAATAATCTTAATGCACTTGTTTGAAATGCTGTTTTCAGGACATAAAGGTTATCTTTTTTTCCAAACTACCAGCAAAGAGTAAACAACCTATTGACATAAAGTCTGGTGTTAACATGTGTAGGGAAAAGTGATTTCAGTGCTATTTTTCTTCTGTGAGTTCATCAAATTACATCTAACATTTATAGCTGTACATCCTACCTGAGAGCTTTATGACTCCCTGTTCTAAACTGAATCCTATCCTCTCTTGGATGCCACCTTCCTGTGAATGTGGCCAGCCATCCCACACCACCTTGATTCCTCACCCATTTCTCCTTCTGTTTTACTTTTGGACTAATACCCACCTTTCCAAACCCCTCTCCTGTGCAGTGCATTAAAAATCTCCTGTCCAGTCACCGTCTTTCCTTGCCTGAATGGTCACCAGGTTCTTTTGGCCTGGCACAGCCTGCATGGCTCTCTGCAGTGCTTCCTGTGTGCAGCCACTCAGCACTGGTATTTCCCTTGGTCTGTCTCATTAAATGGCTCAAATCAGCTCCTTTCTCATGACCAGCCCAATTTCAAATCCTACTGGTATATTTATTGATTAACTTAAAATGAGATGAAATCACGGAACAGTTAGACAGCAAAACTTTGTGTGGGAAAAAAAAAGCCAGCACTCAGGCTTTTCACAAAACACCATGCAAATCCTTCAGGAATTGGTGTCTGTCCCACAAACAGACAGGATTTTCTGGAGACAGAATAAGTGAGAGTCTGCAATTTCTCTTTTGTTTCACTCAAAGAGGCTGTTCAGTACAAATGGAGAGGAGAGAACAGGATCTTACTTAGCTAAGTCACTGAAACCAAGCTGAATTACACAAAAACTCCAGCACCTGGTATTTTAATCCATGGAAGAAGAGGGATCTGTCAAAGCTGGTTCATCTGCCATCTGGCATGTATTTCCTGTACCTGCCTCTAATCTTAGGCTGATTTTTGCTGGCACATTTCCAGAATCAAATAAAGGGGACTTAAGCTCAGTATTTTCACTTTTACCTGTTTTCTCTGTAAGTCAAGAACTTTTATACTTTTGAAAAAGTTTTAAAAGTTTATTTTTTAGCTTTGTTTTTGGTCAGTGAAAATCATAGAAAAGTAGTTTTAGGGTTATTTTAGTGGAAAGTTGCTGATCATTTTAGATCAGTGTCAAGACTTTGGCTGATCCTCTTGACTTCCCTGTAATCTCATTTTTCTTTGAATTTCCTGCTTTTCCCTATGGGTTTCAATGGGGAAAAAGGTGCCCGGGACATTGTTTGGTGGAGACATTTACACCTCTATTCAATATTCCTCCTCCAGCTTTCACCTTCTCACCCTTCATTGGAACCTGGAGTCCTTTACTGCCAGTGAGACTGAGAACAATAATGAGGGAGAATACTGGGATAGATTTTAAACACCCCTGCCCTCCTAACTTTTCAAATTTTTTATTAAAAATTCTGTTCATTCTAATTGTTTTTTCATTTTCCTTTCTGTTAAGTGAATTAATTATTTGAAGCAGTCGTTTCCCATGTCATGATGTCAATATGGCAACAGCACTAAATGCCTGCTGCTTTTCTGTTTTTCAGACAATCCCTTCCCTCTTTCACTTGTTCCAACCACTGTTTCCTAATCTAGACAGAAAAGGTAAACTTTGAGAGTAAATAACCAGCCTTTTCCATTCCAGCTTGTGTGGCTGCTCCAGCTGAATAATGAAACACAGAAAGTGCTCTGGGGTTCCCAGGGGTTTGAAAATAAGTGTGAGCTCTGCTGCTGCACCAAACGAGGGCTGCTGACCTTGGCAGTGAAACAAGGACCTCAAGCCATGGGTTATTCACCCTGAAAAAGGGAGATCACCTTGTTTGGTCCTGAATGGTTCAATATCTCATTTCCTCAATGTCAACTTGGTGTTTTCCATAGCTCACGCTACAGAAAACCTGAGTGCAATCCATCAGAAGTATGTATTGGATATTTGTAAGGTAAATTAACAAGCTCATAGTAATCACTGCTTCATATTTGATAAGATGCATGTTCTGGACATCAACAGATGCTGTTTTGCTTGGTTGTTGTGTTTTTTCCTCTACTCTTTTTTTTTTTTTTTTTTATTTTCTCTCTCTACTTGTTTTGTTTTTCCCTCTAAACCACTGTCACATGGATTTTATTTGAATTAAGGTCTCCCCTGTGTTTTATATTCTCATGGCTGGGTTGTATTGCTGTGGCTGTCTCTGACAGCATCATCCAGAGGGGTCCATAATCTCTGACACTTGCCCTGTCTTTTCTGGATTTTTGTGGGTCTGGGGATAGTCACCATCCATCCATGGTGGAAAGGAAAGGAGGTGACTCTCCCCAGGCCACTGTGTGAGCTTATGGCTGCACTTCTCTCTCCCACTCATCTTTTATGACCTCACTGACCAGCAAGTTTTTCACAGAACCAAGCTCCTCAGCTGTTTCCTGTCCCATGGACAGTTGAAAATTTGGTTTACACAGTGAAGGAAGAGGACATGATTTCTAAATTTCCTTTCACAGTGGTGCTCACCTGTGTTTCAGCCACCTAGCTCGCCAAGAGAACACTTTCTTTCCTTGCAACTCACACCTCCTCCCCCCATCCCTTGCCCTTGCTTGTACAGAGAAATTGAGTAAAAAAAGATCTTGTTCAGTTGACAGAAAATCCAGGCATTTTTTTTGTACAGATATCTGAGAAGTCTCCCTTGAGGATGTTTACTTAGGGCTTGTTAATTAGAGGGGTTATGACAATTTCAGAGCCAGCTTCCAAAGATGTTGATATTCCATAATGGAAAAGAAGATCCATTTTGCCCCAGTGCATGCTCATAATTTCACTCACCAAGATACTCTTTTTTTGATCAGGTTATGAAACAATAACCTGCAAAATAATAATTCCCTTGAAGCTAATCACTGCTGGAAAGGAGAGCCTTGCTTTACAGTCAATGACTTTGATGCCTTGGGTAGTTCAAGTAAAGATCTGCCTTGATTGACAAGATCCTTTCTATAAATTTGAGCAATTAGACATCCCAGTAGCAGCTGCTGGGGAGATCTACTGATCACAAACACAGAGATTGTGGTGCTGGTCTCCTGCTGCTCACTCTGACATCCTGAAACACCATCTGCAATTTAAAACTGCAAAAGGAATTCTGACTCCAACGAGTTAGGTGAGTGTGTGTCTGTGTTTGCTCCCTGTCATGGCTCTGGCTCATGAATAAAGCAGCAGGATTTGCTAAAGTGGCAAAGGAAAAACGTTTGGTTTTTTCTGAAGTTTGTCTATTTTGCTCTATATACCTTCTTTTAAAAATAAGGAGTTTCAGCTTTTTTTTTTTTTTACCCTGTTGAAGGTTATATATAAACATACTCTCTTTAATCACATGTAAGATTAGTGTATACATGGTGACATATATGATATGACATATATATGGCTTATCATCATGTGCTGATCTAAAGCTCTGATTTAGCAAATTTAAATATTTTATTTAGCAGGAGTCTGGAGACTCAAGCATCAGCCAGGCAACTGGCAGTCCCAGCTCACTTAATTTCAGTCTGTCCAGCTGAGGACAGATGGCAGCACACACCAGTCTGTGCCCCATGCAGCAGCTGACTTTCTCAAAATGAAGTGTCAGATCTGGGGTTTCTAAGATAGATGTATTTAAATGCAATGATGATATGTGAATTTTAAAATGGACCTCATGGCTTAGAGCTGCTTTCCAGATCTCTTTTTTTTGACAGAGGAGCTGTTCCAGAGAAGTTGCTTGCTTACTTTGCTGAGACAGAAGGTCAACAAGTGTCAGAGGGATTTGGTGGATGCAAGGCTGCTCAGATGTGAGGAGTTCTGAGTTCCTCTGGTCACCTTGGCCATGTCCTTCCTTGTCTGACCAGCTCTGATCAGTGCCTTGGCAGCCTGGGTTGGGTGTGAGTTGTGCTGAAGGGAGAGCCAGCCCCTCTGGCTGCAGCCCTGGGAGAAGAATGGCACAAGTCCAGTGCACAGGGTGTTGGTACTGGCAACTCCAGTGAATCTTCTGGGAGATGCTGAGATTATAGCACAAATTCAGGGGTGCTTGGCTCCCAGCGATGCAGCTATTGGCTTTGTGTGAGCTCAGGAGAACCCAAACAGGGTGGTAGAGAGGCATATGCTGCAAAACAAATCTGCAATATGGAGATTTCAGTAGGGCTGAAGCATAGGCTGGTGACTTTATGTCTTCCAGGCAAACTCCCAGTGCTCTGCAGGGAAAGTCTTCACACTGCTGCATTCTGTGACAGACTTTTTTCTGAGATTTTCCACTTCTGGAAGTAGTGACCACTCATTCTTCCACCTGCCCCACTCCTCCCGGCTGAGTGAGGATTAACTCTGTGTTTGAAGGGAAGAAGGGCTACTCCCACTTCAGCTGAGCCCATCCACTCGCACTTCTTGCCTGCTGGGCTATGCTGACCCTCCTAACCCTGCCCTCTTGTCCCTTCTGCCCTCAGCATGAAGCTCTCCTGCCTGATCCTGGGAGCTCTCCTTGTCCTGCTGCTGTCCGGCTGCGGTGCCACCGCCAAGGCCTCGGCCATCGACCTGCGGACGTTCGTGGGCTGTGCCGTGAGGGAATTCACCTTCCTGGCCAGGAAACCCGGCTGCCGTGGGCTCAGGGTCACCACGGACGCCTGCTGGGGACGCTGTGAGACCTGGGAGGTGAGGCTGTGACCCAGGGACATCCCTGGCTGGTACTTCTCCCCCAGGAAAAGCCCTCTAAGGACAGCCACCCACGGTGTCCTGCTCCATGATGCCCTGGTTGCACTGCTGGTATTTGTTCTTGGTTGTCCCATCCCTCCTCCCACTGCCCCAAAGCGGAATGGGAGCCATGTGATGATATTAATGAAGCACTTATGTAATGCTCTTACTACGCAGTCTGAAAGCCTCTTACAGCTTGAACACTTAAGGAGAGGGGGGACTTTATTACTTTGCTTGAAAAAAAGTATTCCTTGGAGATTAAGATGGAGCTCCCAATTGATGGGTAGTGTATTTTGTTCCAAAAAGCAAATCCCAAAGATGATGTCTGTTTCTAATTCTGGTCCTGTTTTAAGTCACAGCCCTGTACAAATATGAAGTACTTAAGTTTTAGGGGTGTACAGAGAGAGAAGGAAAGAGCATAAGTATATCCACACACGTCAGAGAACAAGTTTCTGACTGTCTTTGCCGTTCTGCAACTGGAAAGCTCAAGGAGCCAATCCCAGTTTCATTTATCCAGAACAACTCGAATAACTCAGAGGGATTTTGTCCAAATGAAGGCAACTACTCTACACTAGTGACCAGAGGAAGAGCCAGGGTCTGTGTGCCAACCTTGACTCACCTTCTTCATGACTTGGTGGTTTGAGGGGAAAGGCCACCAGTGGCCAGATTCCACACTGGGATGGGGCTCCTTAGAGGGATCTATTGACCCCTGCTTCCCCCTACCCCCAAGCTCTTCTGGCAGCTCAGACCTTGCTGTATTGCAGTACCCCCGGGGTGTAGCTCAGCTGAATGCACCTGGCTGGGCGTTCTACCGCTTCCAGAAGGCACCACCATGTGTTTGGATGGGGGCTTTGTAAGAGGGAGGGTGTCTGCACATCTTCTTGCTGAAATATTACGTCTGTTCTCTCCCAGTCAGTCCTTCCTAGTTCCCAGGCTCTTTGCACAGGACAGAGGGGAAGGAAGAAATTAAAAGTCTCCTGGCTGTGTTACCTCAGGCAGTGGGCTCCCATTCCTGTGTGTGCTGAGCTTTCCTGGAGTCTTTGGGAAATGGGTGTCCCTGTTGAGGATAAACTGATTTTTTGACAAAACCAATGCCACTGTGGTGCTACATGGCAGGGTGGGTTTCAAGGCCTTCAGGCTCCCATCATCTTCTGATGGCTGAGGTCTCTGGCCAAGCTGATTTTCTCTGGAGGAATTCCAGACTTCTATTCTGGCTGCTGTGCCAAGAGCTTTCCCTACATTGTACAGCCATTGGTTTTTGTGGGAGGTGCAGCCTGACAGGGAAAACTGGTCTGGTTGAGAAAAAACCCCAGCCTTTGGCACCTGGTTGCACCCCTGCTCTTAGGCAGCTTGTGCACATGAAGGGTTTCCAGCAGAATGTGTTTAATGGAAAATCAATGCTTTTTGGAAGGAAACAGCTGCTTTTGGCAGCATGTGGTCGAAACGCCCAGAGTCTGCTAAAAAACAGCTTTTGGGATAATCTTTTGTCTTCCTTCAAGCAGGTTTTAATTGGAGCTTTATGCTTTAAACAAACTGAAACACATACATGCACCCACTCCCCTTCTTGGCAGGGCTCCAAGAGGCAAGTGTTGAATGATGTAGCCTAAAATTCATTTCCATGGCCCCTTCCACCTGATCCAGTAGCTCCTCTATTTACACAAAATCCCCTTGGGGAAACTGGGGCTCCAGATGTTTGTCTTGCCTGAGGTCAGCATTTCTCCCCTGCAGAAACCGATCCTGGAGCCGCCTTACATCGAGTCCCACCACCGGATCTGCACCTACAACGAGACCAGGATGGTGACGGTGAGGCTGCCCAGGTGTGCCCCTGACGTGGACCCCTTCTACACCTACCCGGTGGCCATCCGCTGTGACTGTGACATCTGCTCCACGGCCACCACCGAGTGTGAGACTTACTGACCTCCCCTCCCAGCTCAGGCCAGGAGGGGATGACTTCTCCCCCAGCTTCTTACCCTTGCTACCTCCAGCATTCTGGAGGGTGTAAATCCACCCAGAATTTGATCTTGCCCTGTAGTGCTCCCAGTCACTGACTTTTCTGGGCTTAGTCCCTCCCCTCTCCTCATGCTGCTCAAAGCATTATTGCTGTAGGAACCCACAGCCTTATAGTAGCAAATCCTGTGGTAAAAAGAAATATTGCAGTTTCCCTTCCTCCTCATGAGCTTTTCACTCTGTGTGACCTTTCTGCCTGCACAAAGTGCACATGGACAGAACACTGGGATGTAGAAACACCCCACAAAGGCATTGCCCCCTTCGTGACAGCCCGATTCATCTGGGGTTTAGCTTCTTCTCAGTAACATAAATGCAGCTACCAACACTTCCACCAGCTCCCCCTCCCAGCCCCATTAGTTAACCTTACCCTGAAGTCATTCAGGAATAACAGGCAAAGAAAAAGGTCTCAAGGCCAATAAAATGGAAATAAGTATTCAAATCACTGCCTTGAAATTAGGGGGAATGTATACTCAGCCTTGACTCAGCCAAGGACTTAAGCTCATGATTAAGTGTTTTGCTTAATATCAGTGGACTTTTAAGCATGTATTTCAGTGCTTTGCTTAATTGGAGACATTGTGTTAAAAAAAAATAATAAATCTCACAAGGGACAATCCCTGAAAAAAAATAAAAAAGAATAAAGAGAGAAATTCATTAAATGTGCAGAACCATCTGCTTTTGTCCAGGGACTGGAGGGGAAATGGCTTCACGTAAAATCAGTGAGACTCTGCAGACCCCAAAGCATCTCTCCTGACAATTTCCAGAGTCAGAAGGACCAAGCCAAAATGCAACGATCGTGGTTTGGTTTCAGCGAGCCCCTGGCTGATGTGGTGGGAAAGAGGGGGCTAAGGCAGGGTGTTCTCACAGCTCCCTGAGCTGCTCAGCTCCGTGGAGACCTGCTCCTCTGAGGGTGCACACAGAGCTGGGGGACAGCCAGATGTGCTTCAGGAAAGCTGTGGAGTGTCCATTAATGGTGTCTGAGACAAATCCAGCACAGGAAAGAGAGCAGACGCTCCACAGGACACTTCACACCTCCTCAGACCCACTCTTTACAAACTAGGGGGACACCTGGGGGCTGCCACAAGAGCCCCCTGTGACCACAGCCACACAAGTGCCTTTGTTCCCTGGCTCCCACCTGCAGGAGGACACACTCACATTCATCCCTCATTTCTCCCCTGAGCAAAATGGGAAATTAAGTGAAGGAAGGAAGATTTGCCAAGGGGGAGAGGCCCACAGGAGCTCACAAAACAAAGACACCTTCTCAGATAGCCATTAGGAGAGCATTGCTCCTCAGAGTAATACCTGCACCTGTGTCCCCCCACTCACTGCCTTGTCTCCTGGATGCAGTCACCTTCACTTACAGGGACTCATGCTTGAAACTTCCCCAGGTGTCCTATACACAGTGAGACAGATTAAATTTAGCCTGTAATTTATAAGCTGATATATATTTTTTTTTAATCTGCAAAAGCTGTGCTATGACTGAGTAGGAAGAAAGTGATTTTATCACCCTACCTTCTGTAATTCTGAATAGAGACTTCTGTGTCCAACAGCAGCAGGAGCAGGTTTTTGCTGATGGAGAGTTTAAATACCCTTTAAAAAGTCCTCATGTTTTGTTTCAAATTACACCTCATGATCCCTCTGATACTGTCAACTGGCATTACAGTTATTATGGGAAATCTGCAAATTGTTTTGTGTCCTTAATAAACCTCAAAACTTTAGTATGAAAGCAATTTAAAGCAATGTGTCTCTTTTTCTGTGTGTAAAGATTTCTCACATAGAATATCTATAAGCTCCTACAAACTCTTTGCCAGAGCTGTGAACACCTGCAAAACATCTCCTTGGTGTGAAGTCATTTCCTTCGTTGAATTTCTCAGAGGGTCTCTGGCTGTGCTGTAGTCTCAGGATTAGAGGCAAGGTTAGAAAGTGGCAAACTTCCTTCCTTTGCAGCCAGCAGGAAATCAGAGCTGTACCAGGACATGGTGAGACAGCAGAAACCTCAGCAAGTGATCAGAACAAAACACTGCAGGGTGGGAAAAGGGCTTTGACTGATGCAGCCAGACTGAGGAGCAGAAGGGGGAGGTGGGAAGGATGAAACCTGACTGAAACCAAGGCAGCAAAAGGCCACTTTGAGATGATCTTCCAGGGAGGAGAGCAAAAGAGATGCTGTGGATCTGCCCTGAGTGACAAAAGTCCAATCAACACCAGATTGCAAATGTGGAACTTTCCCCCCAGAAGTTATTACACTTTAGACCTACTGGTCTAAATTCTGTTAAATTCACATCAATTTTCACACTTAATATCACAGAATAGTTTGAGTTGTTTCTAGTCCAGCTGGTCTGCAAAGAGCAGGAACATCTTCTACTAAACCATACTTCTCAGAACCCTGTCCAACCTTACCTAGAACGTTTTCAGGGATGGGGCATCCACCACCTCTCTAGCCAGTGTTTCACCATCCTCACTGTAAAAAAACTTCTTGTATAAATCAACCCTCATTTTGTGTAAAACCTTTACTCCTTGTCCTGCCACACCTTGTGCCCAGGCCTTTAGTTTTCACACCCTTAATGCTGTAGCTGGGGTGGTACATCCTGCTCAGAATTTGTAGGCAGTCAACACAGCCCAAATATTTCAGAACATGAGAAGTTTCTTCCCAGGCAAACTTCACCTCCTTGGGAGAATTTTAATGCTCTTTAAAGCCATGGATTTAGATTTCACACCCAACCTGTCCAAAGCACTTGAACAGTTTGTCTGTCTTTGGTATGTGTTTGCAAGGAGTGTTTGTCAAAAGGCCATAACGCCTCAGGTATTTTCTCTCCACGAAAAGCAGTGGATTTCTTTGTGCCTCAGTTTCTCTTTTGGACTGGGAATGATGCTAGAGATGATTTTTTTCCTCTCTACAGTGTGTTTTGCAGGGGTTGTAAGGCCACTTGTGACCAGTCACATCTGTCTCCTGCAGTGCACTCAGTGCCTCAGGTTTATTGTAGCTCATTTAACCTAAACAGCAATGGTCACAGCCAGACAGTGCTTTGATAAAATACCCTCCTGCTCTGTGACAGCCACAGCAGCCCACTGGCCCTGGAAGCTCAGCTCCCCTGCAGCTGGTGTGCCCAGCCAGACTGGCCATGCCAGAAATCAGTGTATTTTACCCCACCTACAGAGCAGAGTTGCCATGAGAGAGAGGGCAGGATGGGTGTTCCCTGCACTGACCAGATTTCTCTTTGGGAGACAGGACAGGCAGCTGCCTCCTGCTCTCTTTGTGCTCACATGGAAACATGGAACCAGTGCCCTGGGTCAGAGCAAAGCCTATCTCACCCACCATCCTGCCAGGGAGTGTAGCCAGCTGTGGGTATTCAGGGAAATGTGAAAGCATCAGGGCTGCATGGAGGTATCCTTCCCTTGGCTACATCCACCCAGCCTTATCTGGCAGCAATTTAGGAATTTTCTGCTTTGGGGGATACCTTTGGCATGTTGCTGTTAACCCCAGACACGTGGGTCCTCTGAGCCACTTCTTCTCAGATAAAATCAGGCCATGGAAAGTCTGGTGAATAATACCACATTCCTCTGGGGTGAATAAAATATATTCCAGGCTATATGCTGTGCCCTTTTGGATCGTCCTGGCTCCTCTGAGGACATATCCATTTATAGCAGCCAGGGATTTGGGCTGCAGTACCTTTTTATTAGGAATAAATGTTGATATGCTTTGTCTTTTCTCTGTAAGTGCTCCAGGCAGGGCTAGTTAAACCTGCTGAGGTTCACAAGCTGCAGGAACATGAAAAGAGCCTTCCTCTGGGGAAACTTGCTTTGGTCCAATCAAGATGAGGGATGTTGTTCAGGAATGGTGGGATTTCTTGGCTTGCAGACCGGACTAGCTGGTCAATGAGATTGCTTCTGGTCTTGAAATGAATTTTAATGAACAGCTGGATAACAAAGGCACTTTTTTTTTAGTAATTAATTTTGTTATTTTTTTTAAAAAAATGAGATCCACATCTCTGCACTGAATCCCTGGAGCCAGTCATATTCCTGTTTCCAGACCAGCAGGGCTGTCTTTCTTTGTGTAACTTCATCATCACCTTAATCCTTTCACTTTTCCTCCTGACTCCACCTGCCCTGGCTGCTGGACCAGAGGGTCCTCATCATCTCCCTTGCCAGTGTGTTGGTTGGTGTTTTTCCTACCTGAAACCTCCTACAAGGTGCATGTGATTAACATCTGGGAAAATAAACACAAAAGCACACCTCCCCAAAAGGATGCTGTCAAAATACTTTGTAATACATTTATTTTGTTAAAATAAACTATGTACAATAAATGATATTAATGTGCATTGCAATATACAGTAATTACATGTTTAAAAGATGATAAACAAAAGAGTACAGAATTATGTGCTGTAAATAGGAAATTAATAATGTTTACATGATTTTTAAACTATGCAGAACACATTTGCTTGAAAACTGAATTTCCTTGGTTTGAAATTGTTTTGCTTTGAATTCTGAAGATTTGGTTAACCTTTGAAAAAAAGGCATACCCCTCAAAGGTCAGACATACTGTTTTAGTGCCCATCCTTTGGTTTCACCAGCCCCATATTCCAGCAATATTGCACACAGCAACTTTTAAGAGAGAAAAATTCTGTTGCACGCATCAACTAAGTGATTTTTTTCTCTTAACTTGCTAAGACCTGACTGGTGATGAGTTAGGTCTTGATTTGTGTTGAGGTCATTACATCTGCTTCACAAACTCAACCAGAATAACTTGTTGAACTGTTAGTTTTAAGCATTTCTTAAGGAATAATTTTAAGCATTACTGTTAGGTAAGCACAAAAAGAAAGGAATGAAATGTCCTTGTCTTTGTGTTCTTGGGGGATCAGAGAACCTCTGTGCAGTGAAAATCTTGTATTTGTGTAAGTGCATCAACATCATGACATATTAAACTGAATTCAGTTATCCTTGCACTGCCTCTCTTCTCTACAGAGAATTCCCCCCAGTCTCGAGGTGCTGCTGAGCCCCAGGTACCCAGGGGTGACTCCACAGAGGCACTTCCCAGCCCATTCACCAGCCCCAATCCATATTTTTTGGGGCATCAGGACCATCATACCATGTCTTCCTCTGTAGCATTTCCCACCTGGCACCCAGGGCTTGGGTCACTTCTGCTCATGAGTGAAGAAGACTTTGCCAGTGTCTTTCCTCTCTCACATAATTTTTTGTTATTCCTTATTAGTGAACTAACATTTACAAGTGTGGGGAGAATTTGGGCTCATTTGCTCCATGCTGACAGGGCAGTTCAGTGCTTGCCAGGTCTGTAATGCAGGTACAGCAGCTGCCTATTCAGGGGAAAAGTACTGAGAGAGACAACATGATAGCCACACTCTGGATAGGATTTACCCACAATCTACTTTGACAGACATCACACAAATTTTTCTACATGTTATCAATACAAACAAATGTTGTGTTGGAAGATCTGGAAGCTGTAGACTTGTGACAACTGTTTACTCTGAATTCATTAAATCCAATCAAAATCAAAATTCACTAGAGTTGGTATCAGTGAGAGCTCAAACTGACCTTCACCAAAACCATATCAAACCTTGTGTCCTGAATGGGATGAGATGAAATTAAGTGACAGAATGAGTTTAGGGTCTTTAAGCAAAGATAACCGTATGTCTTGAATATTACTCTGTTAATATAACCACTTTCATCCTCAGCTCAGTTGTGGTTGAAATGAGCTGTTTCAGATCCAGCCTCCAAAGGTGAGACCAGCAAAGTCTTTGGATGCCCCAAGTCCTTTCAGGAGTCCTTAACCAGCAGCCTGAAGGTATAAAAGATTCTTGGACCTGGCTCAGTGTATCTGTGTGCTCAAAGCTTGGTCAGCCAAAATAAAAGGTCAGGAAAAGAGGAAATATAAAGAATCTCAAATATTTTCCACATTGGTCATGTGTGGACCCCACTGAAAATTTCCATTGCCTTCATGAGAACTGAAATGAAGCCACCACAGAGCATCTTGGAAAATCCCACCCTACCATTATAGTCAGGAGCAGCCAAACACTGCATTATGGTCAGTAAAATGTGGAAAGGGATGAGGATCCATATTTTCAAAGTTAAAGAGGTTTTTCACCACTGACAGCAGTTCACATGTTTTTTTGCTTGTTGCTCTGAACTAATTTTCCTCTTACAATGAACTTCTGACTGTTTTTGCTGTTATGGTGTGGTTCCTGGAACTGCCCAAGAAAATAGATTTTTGTTCCCATGTTTCTGACAGCTTTAACTGAAACAAAGAAAACAGAATTTGAAGATTTTTTGCTGTTGTTCTAGTTATGAGTGTCCCCTTAACATCTTAAAATTAAATTTAAGGTTTAGGCTCAAACTGATTAATTGTGGCTCTGGGCCCTAATTTTGCAGCTCCCCCCTGAAGCAGAAGTGATTCTGTTGCATTCATGACTTATAATTGGTGATTTTGTCCTAACTTTTGGATGCAAAAATATTTCTATTCCTGTTTTGTTTTGATAGGTGAAGACAGCTGAGATCACAAGCCACTACTGAAATCAGTGGGAGGCTTTTTCCTGCTTTCAGATGGTCTTTATTCATGAAGAGGAAAATAAACATTCATAGTGGAAATTTGTCTTCATTTTTGCAAAGAGCTCAAATGTGTCTAGAAGTTATCTGACGTAGGTCACTCCATGCTCACCTCCTGTCACAGCAGATGCTCCTCCAGTCCTATAGAGTTGTGAACCAACAAAATGTTCTGTTATTTCCAGACTTTCCTTTTTTAATGTAGGATAAAACAACATTACAGGTCCTCCTCAGGGAAAAAGAAAATACATGGAGAAAGGCACGTGCAGCCAGATTCCTACATTCTACCTCTTTGCTTAACAAATGGTCCCTGGGCCAACGTGAACATATGGATTGCTTTGTTGGAAAAGACAAATGTGCTTTTAAACAATCCTGGCCTGAGACAGATTGATGCCACTGCAAATTATTTTTAATCCAGATGAGGTTTCTGTGTGGTGAGTCATGAGGTATTTGCTGTGTCACTTGGTGAAAATAGGTACAGGGAAAGGTCACGGGCGCTAAGCACGGTATAAAGCAGATGGGCATCTTGCATATATGAATTAAAGGGAGAGACAGGCTGCCCAGGGAAGTGATTGAGTCACCATTCATGAAGGTATTCAAAAGAACACAGGCCACCAACACTAGAGCTGCTGGAAGAGGTTCTCTGGTAATTAAACTACAAGGATTGATCACCAATCAGCCTCCCTCATGACTTGAGCAGTGCCAGTGGGACTGAATGAGACATGAACAACTTGGAGACAGTTCCTTGTAAAGTGAGATGCTCTTCAGTATGAGGAAGACTGCCAAAATCTGTCCCTTTAATCAAAGTATTTGGAATAACTTTATTTCATATTAGGATGCAGTGCTATATTTAATTCTGTGTCTATTTTGAATGCTTTGAGTGCTGCGAAAGAGAAAAAAGGTGAGAAATGTTAATGTCAGCTGCTGAAATGATTGTTTTGATTGTCATACTGGACTTGGGGTGAATTCTGTATGTACACAGGGTGTATATCCAGTTGAACAATTGAGATGGACCTGAGTGGGGTTAGAGCCTTGCTTCTGCCTTCTCCCCAACTTTTCAGAGTTCTGGGAGGCAAAAACTGTGAGTTTTTGTGGGGTCTCCTTCAAGTCATGCTGGAAGTGGCAGGACTGTCCCAGTTCCACCATCTTGGTGTTTTCACAGGGCACTGAAAGGCACAGACATCTGTAGGTGATGTGACAGCAACTCTGATGAATTGAGATCTCTCTCAAGTACCTCTAATATCTCCTTGCAGGGTTTGCATGAAAATACTTTGGGAACTCTGTTTGGAACTGCAGCTTCAGGTTAAGAACTCTTGGTAGAACAGGAAGGTTCCAGAAGAGGCCAAAGGAGATGGGTTTTACAGGATCCAGCAAGTTTCCCATAAGTTGTGAGTGCTTTTGAAATGACAGCAGACTATTAGCAAAGGCAGGTCTGTCAGGAAAGGCTTTGACATCAGCTGCATTAAGGGGACGTTGTCAAATAAGTTCCAGGGATGGTTTCTAACCTTTATGACTCTCCTTAACAGTGTTCCTTTTAAGGTGAAATTGGGATCTGATTTCTAGCTCATCTCACAGTGAGTAAACCCATCTCCTTTCACCTGGCAGTCCTTTATCGATTTTCTTTCCTTATTACAAATGGTGCTCGAAAATAACTTGAAGTTTATATCTGTGGCCTTATGCCTGCACTTGCACTATGTCTGGTGTTGTGGTTTTTTTCTGAAAATAAGCTTTGCTGCCTGTTCACACACCATCTGTTGCTTTTAAAAAAGGCATTAAGTATGACTTGCCAGATAGTCAATGACTCTCCTTACATCTGCCTACAATCCCTTTCTAAAGCCTCTCGACCGTGCTGTCCCTGCCTCCCCAAAAAAGTAGTGTAACAGGGCAGATCCTTGAGCAATTTCCACATTTCATAGACAGGTCTATGTACATAACCTAATTCAGGAATAATGTTTATGGGACCTGCATTAAACATGGCTTTTCAAAAAGCATTTATTTTTGCTGAAAAAAAATTAAAGTAAATGGAGTGCAGAGGCCATATCCCAGTGGATTGTGACCACTCTTCCTCTCTTGCAGCTCCCAGAATTCAAATTTTGGTCAAAATTACTTTGAAAAACTTGACATTTTGCTGCCTCACAAGCTTGACATGCTCCATTTTGTAAGTGCAAAGAAACCCCTGCTTAGCCTTAACATTTTTTGTACATAAATTCAGATTTTTCTATCTGCTTCCTCTATGCAAGGATTTGTTTAGGATGTTGTAGTTTAACACATTAGGATATTTTAACATTTTAGCTTCTCCATCACCATATGTTTTGTAGTTAATTTCCCTTAAACCACTGCAGTTACATTAATGCTACAACTTCCCACTTGATTTTTGATTTTACTGCCAATCCTATGCCGTTCCATTAAGATTAACAATCACCCCTGGTACTCAGTGGCATGCAAAAAATCAATGTGATTGTTTGTGGCTTTCCCTGATGCATGCCAGGGTGCTCCATTTCACTTTTCCAGTGTGCTCGTTACGTTAGGATGAGCTCAGCTGTCACTCTGGATTTTCTTTTTCCTCTATTTCCACATTTTTAAGGTCTAAGAAAACCAGGCAGCTCCAACCTGAGCATTTGCATCGTGTTTCAGCTAAACCAGACTTCACCTTCTTCCACCAGAGTCTCATACATCACTCTCCAGCAACCTACATGAGCTAAAACAATAATCCTAATTAACTTTCACTGAAATAAAAGGCAGCACAGTGCAGATATAATTTCCCTGAAATCTGTTAAAGGCTTTTTTTTTTTTTTTTGTAGTTTCAGTGGGCTTCCAGTCATGTTGTAAGCCTAAATACTAATTTATTTAATCCATGCCTCATTCTTCTCATACTCCTGTAATATATTTTTACACTTTATGGTTCAGCTGGTAGTGTCCTGTTGAGGCGAACACTCACTGCTGTGCCTGGGGATAGACACAAACTCTGTGGCATGGCATGGACCCTTGTGCCTCACCCTCAGCCAGGCCATCTGACCTAAATGCCTGGGACATAATAAAACAGAAAATATGCACGAAAAGTCACCAGCAATGAGGAGAACTTGTTTGTCTCAGGTATGGCACAACTGTGTTTTCATCCATGTTTGTGTGCAAGGGGAAAGGGATGGTGAGGGGAAGCCACTGGGTGAAAAAAGAGCAAAGCATTTGCATCGAGTCTGATGGATTTTGTCAGAGGAACTCTTGATTTCTACCCAGAAATGTTTTGGGTTGTCAGAGCTGTTTTCTGTAGCTGTCCATGGTAAAATGGGGGCTGGAATTAGATGATCTCTGAGGTCCCTTCTAGCCCAAACCATTCTAGAATTATATGAAAAGGAATGTGTGCTGGAGGAGGGGCTCAGATCCACAAGCCTGGCCCTGATGCAGGACTGGGCACTGCACCAGGCCCAGTCCCTTCCATGTGCCCTGGGTGCCCTTCCCGTGGTCCTGCTGCAGTCACTCATCACTCTGAGCAGCACCAGGGCTGGAGTTCCCTGGTTTGTCTGGTGTGTTCTCAGTCAGGACACTTTGCTTCCCAAGAGGAGAGGGCTGCCAGCCTCCTGGAATGCTGCAGAGGGGAGCAGGGCCTGTGCCCTGGCCTGGGAGGATGTGCTCCTGTCACTTGCTCCCTCCCGGCACTTCTGAGCACGCTGGCTACAGACACAGCTTTTGTAAGGAGTTACATCTTCAAATCTGTGTGTGCCAGTGCTGTGATTTCCTCCTTGGGGGATGAAATCCATGACAAGACAGTCTGGTGGCACTGCTGGGGTACCCAGAGGCAGAGCAGTAACAAGAGGCCCTTTGAGTTCACCTCTGAGCGCCGGTGTCGCTGTGATGTGCAAAGCTGCAGGATCCCGGGAGAGGCTTTAGTGAAAAGGCACAATTTCCCCAGCAGCAAGGGGAGATCACAGGATCTCCCTTTCCCCTATGGGCTGCACTTCCCACCTCCATGCTGCTGCTGAAGCCATCATCTGCTGCTCGTGGAACAGTCCGCTCCTGAGAACTGCAGCCACGCTGCTGCTGGAGCAGCACTCTCCGTGAAGATGGAAAATGGCAGCAGAGACAGAAGATATGAATAGGAGGAGGGAAGCTAAAAGAAGTCAACAAGTTCTCAACTCCATTTTGATGAGGTTTTTTTACAGAAATACTTCATAAAAAAAGGATAATTTTAAGGCAATTGGATCACCTCAAAGCACTTAAAGTCAGTATGACCTTTGGCTTTATTTAATTTTTTTTTTTCTATACTTGGCTGTTGGGTGAGATGTAGAAATCCAGCTGATCTGTAAGGTAAATTGTCAGTTGCCATGGCAATGTGTCTCGTTCTTGTTCTCAGTTGGAAGAGAGATTGTTCCATGCTGCTATTTCTTGTCTAGGGTGATATTCTTTGGTGGCAGATTTTCTTTGTTTCAGTACATTAATGCTACAACTCTGTACTTCCCTTCCAAGCTTACGGAAACATGGCTCAGCCTGAACATTCCTCTGTAAAAATACAGTTATTTGCATTTTTTTTTTAGTTGTAAGAACATTCCTTAAGTCTGGAGGTAAATGTTGATCTGTTTTGTTAGCTTGGGTGCAGCAACATCCTGGTGCTGTGAAGTTTCACCATTAAGTGAAAACAAACTGGAATCACTCCACCTTTGCTTCCATGTGGTTTGAAGAAACTAAAGTATCTCCTGAACTAGCAAGTCTTATAAAAGAGAAGCAGTTTTAAAGTACATCCTACCTATAGTGTATGTCTTACATATCATATTTTTACAGATCTCCATGTGCTTTCAGTCAATTCAGATTCAATTCCTAAGGTCTGCAGATTCCTAATTTTGATCAATTCTTGCTTAAGGCCACAAAAGGAGTTTCTCCTGCTTCTTTTGCTGTCTTGAGCTCTTTGCTTTGTCACAAGCCACCTTCACCTTATTCCTAAGGTGGGGAGCCAGGCAGGCATCCTGGTTTCTGTTGGTGCAGTCTGCAGCAGTGGGAACAGGCTGCAAAACAGCTCTGGAGGGTTAGGAAAGCACAGAGACAGGAGTTGGCCAAGGGTGATACAGCTTGGAGGTTTCACAGAACGGAGAGCTCCTATATTTGGGTTAGAAGGACCCTATTCTGGTCTTGTTCCCTGTTTCAGTTGCAAGTGACCTTCATTTCCTTTCTAACCTGCTTGGTTTCACTGAAATCAGCTGTCTCTGCTTCCCAGGGCACGTCACACCAGGGTGCAGCATCTGTGGCACTTTGCACAGCGCTTCTTCTTCTTCTTGGGGTGGAAAATGGTCATGATTGCCTCATCAAAGACAGTCTTAAGGCCTTTCTGCGTGAGGGCTGAGCACTCCAGATAGCACTGGGCTCCAATCTGAAAGAGGGAAAATGAGAGTGAGTGTCCACTTGTTGGAGAGACAGGGTGATGCTGTTCCAGCAGCTTTCTACGTTTAGAAAGGGGTCAGACCATTTCTCTGTTTTGTGTCTGGCTGCCTGTGGAATGAAAGGACAAGCTCATGTGGTCATCCTGGGTAAGAGAGCAGGAATCAGCATCAACATGAGTATGTCACCACATGGGAGTGAACGGGCTGCACGGATTCCCTGCATGACCCTCCAGAGAGAGGGGGCTGCACCCATGTTTGAGTGCTGGACCAGGAGCTTGGCCTCCTGCCTGTGCAGCTGGGGAGGCTTCAAGGAAATGCTGGGTTATAGCTGAGCCCTTTCACACACTTGGCTCTTCTCCCCTGAACTGTCACTCTTGTGTCCTGTCTCCTCCAATGCCAGGGAGCTGCTACCTGGGGAGGGCTTCTAGCTGTTTTCTGGGAATGGGGAAGCATCATTTTGAGATAGGAGTCTCCTGGGTATGCTGGCATGATACAAACACCCACAGAGGCCTGGGAAAGCAGCCTCAGCTTATTCAGCAACCTTATGGCTTATGCAGCTTGTTCTGCTCATGGATGCTCTGATTTTTGAGGGCCAGGGACAATAATAGAACCTGCAGCATATAAGGTGACAAGGCCAGGATCCAGAATTCTGCATCCCAGGGCTTGGGGAGTGCTTCTGACCCCCTACCTTTCCAGGAGAAATGTACAATACCACAGAAACTTTGGGAGCACCTTCTCTGCTGCCTGAAGTGCAAGGGATAAGTGGGAATCCAGTTGTCTGTGCTTTTGTAAGGGACAGGGAGGAGTGTGACAGGAGGTGGCTTGGCTGCAGAGAGGGGTTTGCCACATGCATCTCCTGGCAGAACCCTGAGCTAGAAACTCCTGACTTAGATAAAACAGGCAGTAGAATCTGTTTTGATGCCCATTTGCCACCTGCTGCCCTGTGTTCCTCGATGCTTTTCTTAGAGCTTGGTCATGTCACCTGCCAGAGATTAGAAGTGTTTGGGCAATTCTCTCTGACTCATGGCGTGATTTTTGGGGTTATCTTATGCATGCCCAGGAGCTGGACTTGTTGACATTTTTGAGTCTCTTCCCACTCAGGATATTCTATGTTTCAGCTGATATTTCAGCAGAAGTGCAGGCTCAGGGGTCACAATGTGTGCCTGGGTCCAGCCTGCTTGAACACAGGCTTTAATCTCTGTCTGGCCCCAATGAGCTTTGGAGGAGCCTTGAATGAAAGAAACCTGGTGGGAAGCTGAGATCAGTCAGCTTCACATGGCATCAGGAGAAGCTGTTACCTCCTTTGCCAGCTTCACTCCATGCTCATAGGTGAGTGGTTTCTCCTTCATGTAAAGCAGCCGTGCCAAAGTCTTGGGATCATCCCGGAGATCAATCTAGCGGAAAATACATAAAATCTGTGCTGTAATTCTTGAAGCTGATATTCATGGCTTTACAGACCCACATCAGGGCATATGTATCACTCTCTACTCAAGTGATACTTCAGAAATTAATTTTATATTTACTTACCTTTTTTTTTTTTTTTTTCAGTTTACCATAAATTAGTTCTCCTTTGCAGGTGCTCAGATGGGTCTGCTTCAGGAAAGAGCCCCACTGGTAGGGGAAGCTACTGCAACCCTGCACTTCATCACCCAAACCCCTCCCTGACAGGCCAGACAGACACAGCTCAGTCTGACTTGAAACAAAATCCTTTATTTCCACGGAAGACATCAGAGTAAGGCATTTCAAACCTGTCCATTTTCAGACTGTGTGATCCAAAGGATAATGTTGTTATTTTTAAATGGGTGTTTTAGATTATACCAGTGTAGAAAACAGTGTTTGAATTATTTGGCTTTCCTGTGGCATGATGATTTTGGTTTTGACTAGAACTTTATCTGTTCTCTAATTTGACTTAGGTTACTGTCCAGTGCTCTGACATTTTCCATGTGGTTGGATCCTTACCCTCACAGTCTCTATCCACTTTGTGTCTTGGTAAGAAACCCATATTTAAGGCATTTTTATTTGATTGACAGATTCATAGATTTTAAGGCCAAAATGAAGAGGTTTGATCATTCAGTCTGACAATCACTGTAATACAAACAGGATGGTGAGTCACCAGTGGTAATGTTGATGTAAAAGCATGAAGGAAGGCTACTTCCTTCCCATGTCATTTGGCTAATTACTCCCATTCTTAAAATTTAGTTTGAAGTTTATCTTCAGCTTCTAGCCACAAAGTTTGATGGGTTTTTTTTTTCCTCATTAGAGACCTGTACGACAACTTTTCTCCCTATAGGTATTTATGACTTGTAACCACATTAACATACATTTGAATAAAAAGATGGGATGATTGCTAGTCTGGACACTTGCATGTTGGCTTCCATTCCCTGTCCCTGAGTTTTCCTATAATGGGAAAAATCTGGCTGAATTTCCCATGAGTTAAATAGGAAAGCTTTCCAGAGAGCCCAGGTAAAAGCCCGGGAGAAGCTTTACCTGAGTTCCTATGAGGACGTAAGGCACGTTGGGCATGCAGACCTTCAGCTCGGGCACCCACTCCTCCTGCACGTTGTGGTAGGAGGCAGGATTCACCACCGAGAAGCAGATCAGGAACACGTCTGTGTTGGGGTAGGACAGGGGTCTCAGCTGGTTGTAGTCCTCCTGCCAGGGGAGAACAGTAAGAGTGTCACAAGGAGGGGATGGCTGCAAGTGGGGTGTGATGAAGTGGTCAACACTGCCCATACTCATTCACACTTCTAAGCTCCACGTTGTAACTTTTCTCTAAAAAGTCCTTTTTCTGTTTCTCTGTTTCTGCTACATTTCTTCTGTATTTTTCTTTTTATTCTTTGATTTCTCAGACTCCTTTGGACTTAATTCTCTTGGGATCCTTCCTCGTGGGGAGCCCTGCTTATCTCAGTTCTTATGATTTGAAGAAAACTCCCAAGCTCGTTAAAATCTTGTTTCTCGTGTTTATTAACAGGTGATCACAAAACTTAACAGGTCTCTCCAGGCTGGTTACACAAGGTTAATCTTTGCAATCTGGTACATTTCTTTCTTCTGATGGTACAAACAAGGCCTTGTGGCTCACTTCGTGTCTGATGCACAAAATGGCCCCGAACTACGCAGTTCTTTTATCTTTATACCTATTTTTACCCAATTAACAATAGACACGTATATTATTTTTCTTAATGACCCAATGACCCATCACCTCTGTGATGCACTGTGGCATTTTCTATCCAATCACTTACTATTACCCAAAAACCTCTAGGAGATGAACATGAAGAAGAAAGAAGAAGGGACAAAGTACAACACCCTAAATCCTCCATCTTGTCTTCTGTTCTCTAAACTAACTTTTTCACCCAGTGATTTAAAAAAACTTTCTAATCTACACACTTACTCTTTTAGCTTTTTCTATCTAACTTTAACATTTGTTTTCATGTTTCACCATGAAAACATGGTCATGAATTTCATATTATATGAAATTCAGTGTTTTTCTAGATCTTATAGCTAAGTATCAGAAACAAGGGCACAAACTCTGCATTCCAGACTCCAACACACATGGCTGCTGAAGACGAGGGGAACCCCCTTCACAGGACAAGGCTGCTGAGTTTTTAGCATTTTACCAAAAAGAGCTGAAAGATGCCCCATATCTGGAAGTGTTCAAAGCCACGCTGGACGGGGCTGTGAGCAACCTGGTCTAGTGAAAAGTGTCCCTATCCCTGGTGGGGTGTGTGTGTGATTAGATGATTTTGAAGGTCTCTTCCACCTCAATCATCCTGTGATTGTGTGAACAAGTTTAGTTTGTGTTATCTGTGGAGAGGCTGGTGCAGAAGGGGATGCTGTATAGCCCTGCATGGTGCACAGCAATGTGCCAGTCTGCAGAAGACACTCATCCTGAAAGCAGAAATCAGATCACAGCCAGCCTGCAGCACCTGGGTACTCACTGTGGGTGATTTTGTGTTTCCACAGGCTGTGGATGGTGGAAGGAGAGGTGTTTTCTCCATGGGATGGTGGTGGAGAGGGTGAACTTTCAAACACTCGAATCACAGCTGTGATATGTTGTGAGCTGGCTTTGATAGCTGAATTTCAAGGAAGAATTTAGGTCTGTTTGTAGGCTTGAGAAGCTGAGAGCAAGCAGAGGTTTTGCAAGCCAAGTGAAAGGGACAGCGTGGCTCTTTCTGACAGTGAGAGCATTTGTAGCTGTGTCTGGAGGGTGCTGTTCAATGAAACCTGTTAGAAAACTTCAGTGCAATGAAACAGATGCTTTTTAGAGGGGATACATCTGTTCCAAAGGCTTTTCTAGGGGGTCCAGAATTTAAAAAAAGGGGAAAGAAACACAAAGTTGGAGTGTGGGAAACAATAATACATGCTGCTGTCAAGCCTGACTGCGATGTAGATCTGGAGTTTGTAGTTTCTGCATTCTGGACAAGTCTCAAATCTCTGCAGTCTGGTCAGTTTGGTTATAACTGTGTGAAAATGGTGTGGATTTGCTTTGCAGGTTGGACTGGTTAATAAAAGGAAATAAAGCTAGTAAAAGGGTGGAAAAAAGACTCCTGGGTGCTGTTTCTCAGTCTTAAGAACATTTATTTTAGGCAGGGAAAACCCACATTAGGGGCAGGAACGATGCAAGGTGCTATCTGTCCTGCAGGAGAAAGTGATGCAGGACTGTATCAGTGTGTGTCAGAATAGATGATGTTTCAGTGCAGCCTTACTTCTGCCTTGCTTTGATTGAGTCAACAAATGTGAGGACTTAATTGTGAATTGAGATTGGTAGATCACTTTTCTAAAGTCTCTTTTCCCCTGACTATACAGTAATGAATTGACCCAGACTACTTCTGCATCAGCACTAGTTTCCAAAATATACTAATAAATTACTCAAAAACTGTTTGCACCAACTCTTTCTAAAAAAAAAATCCTCAAAACTTTAATTATTTATTCTGAAAAGAAGCATGAGCCCAAATTTAGCTCTGTGTCAGGAAAGGAAAGTTTAAAAAAGCACCTTAAAACACAAACATTTTGTTTTGTTTTGTCTAACTGGGTGTTCATTGTCCTAAGCCCACTTTGACAGGGAGAGTAAATCCTCATTTAAATAAATTTAAATAAATCAAAACCTTCAGCCCTCACAGTCACAGTATTTGGGGTAAAACCAGGGTATTTTTAGCTGACAAAATGATGTCTTTCCAGTGGCATAGAAAGCGTGGATCTCAAGAAGGATTTACAAGCAGAAATGTTTGGATCTATCACCTCCCAAGAAAGTGGATACATTCTCTACATTCAAGGAATAGCAGGATAAAGCCCCTCAGAGGTGTTTGTGGGAACACCAGTGATGCAGTTCATGAGGAAGCAAAGTCAGTGACAGGAGATTTATCCAAAGCTCTGGGGATGTCAGCCAGCTCCCAGCAGAGGTTAATAGAGACAAAGTAGATGCCAAGGTGATGGGATCAGAGGAGAAATTGCATTGTAGAGGCATTTTAGTGGGTTAGGAAAGCCTGGCTGGATTATGGGACATTATTTTAACCCAGAACATCAAACCTGAGACTGATTGTGGCACAGCCACCACGGGCTGATACTGGGTGCAAGGCAAAGATCCTTTCTATGTTTCTGTTTTTATTTTAGCTGCTGCAAGCCAGGCTCCCGAACGAGCCACACGGTGGCAGCAAGCCTCAAGGAATCCTCATCTAGGAGTTTTGGGAAGAAATTGGCTAAATTTAGCCAGTTTCAATATTCCAGACGTGCGTATTTAGAGGGGCTGGGACTTACTGTACCATTAAAACTACAGATTAAAGCCATGAGCACTCTGCCTGGCTGTGACAGCTACAGGAGCATGCATTTAATTATATTTTCCTTGTTCCTTCCGAATCCCTAGAAAATCCTTTTTCAGGAAGAGCATTCCTGATTTGAGCTATTAGCACAGAACATTATATAAGTTGTAAGCAGGGACAGCCATACATCTCATAGCAGAGGTCTCACCTCCCACCAGGGCACATGGAATTTTTCACAGATGGGTTAAAACACAAATATCATTGATAAGAGTCAATCTGGGCTCCTGTACATGCACAGAATTCTCCAGACCACATCACAAGGACCTCTTCTCTGTACCTGCTCTCCAGGAGAAGGCTGTAAAACCTTGCAATGGACCTTTAGAAAGGACAGCCCTACAGGGTCATTTCTCATTCAGACATGGTTGAAGTTAATAAATAATACAAAAAAGGGGCTGGACATTTATATGGGTATGGGGCACATCCAGGGAGGGCTGCTGAAGAGAGTGACTGCTGTGTTTGGGAAGGGACACAAATCCTTCCAGTCTTGGGCTGTGGCTGATCAATAATTTATATTTATCTGTTTATTTTCCCAGCTCATGCTTGCATTGTGCTGTCTGCTATTTAGGGAGCTGGAGGCTTCCCAATTAACTCTGCCTGGCCACTGGTTTGGCCTGGAAATGCCAGTGCCAGACCTGGCCTTGCTGTGTTATCTGCCTGTGACTTGCCAGGGCTGAGATCAGCTGTGCTGCTCCCTCTCCTCCATCTCTGCCATCAGCTCAGCAGTGTTTGGGTCCCAAAAAATGTAGCAAAACTGGTTTTTTTTTTGTTTTGTTTTTATGTTGTTGCTGTGTTGATCTCTTTTACACTCTGCTAAAACATTTTGCACCTGAGTCCAGCCCAGCAAAAAGACCACAGTTTTTCCTCCTAGAACCGTTTGTGCTAGGGATACAGAAAGCCAGATACCTCAAATCTGGGGTCTCTGCCAGCTCTCCCTTCAGGCTGACAGAGGGTCCTGCTGCAGGAGTACATTTTCCAATTGTTATTTCATTAGCATATGTTTTATAGCATCGCAGTGTCAAGGGCTATTTCTGGCTATGACTTCACACTGATGCCTTTGGAAAGCCACACAGCACAAGGAGAAGGAGGGAGGAAACAACCCAGATGATCTGTTGTTATAACTGGAGCATGTGGGAAGCATCATCCCTCCAGCCTCCACGGAGACAATCTAGTCATCAAGGGCTGATTCACGCTCTGAGCTCTGGCTAGATGGCCACATCCTCTGGACCAGGGTCTGGAAGGGACATGAGCTTGCTGAGTTAGAGAAAAGGTATGGAGGCAGGTGGTGAACTGTCTAGTTTGAAGCAGGGGATGGCAAAATGATGTGGAGGAATGGATGGAGGGGTGAGACTTGTCAAAGAGAGAGCTGAGTGCTCCTTCTGGCTCAGGAGGACAAATGAGAGGAGGTGTTGCTGCGGAAATGGGTGGCAGGTGGAACTGTCAGCCCTACAAAACAAGTAGGAATATTAAGGCATGGGGTGAAAACTGACTGGGAACTGAATATAACTCCAGTCTGGCTCTCAAAGGCTTGCAGGGCTGATGGATCGTGACACAGGCTCGGAGTTTGTGAACACAGAATAAAAGACTGAACAGACTTTGGACATGGGGCAATGACATGAGTTATATTTTGGGATTGGCCTTTGGATCATCTGGTTGCACCATGTGGATAAGAAAGATGTGTGGTCTGTGAGGGCCACCAAACCAGCTAAGACTGCTTCTGCCTACAGAAACATGATAAGAATAAGATTAAAGAAAGTGAAACCCGAAGCATCAAAGCCCCAGTTCTGCTGAGTGCAGGTTTTTCTGTAAGTGACAGTCTGTTCTGGTGTGGGTTTTTTGATCTCTCTGCATAGTGCTGCAAAGTATATTCTGCAAGCAGTGGCCTTTTGCAGACAGGAGGGTCTCCTTCTGTGCTGTTTGTGCCTTTCATAGCAGTCAGTCATGGCCAAAAACAGTACAGCCAAGAAGAGCTCCTGGTGAAAGCAGAGCCCTACACCCAGGGCTGCTGGAACCCAGAGAGAGTGAAGCAAGTTCCCAAATCTGCTTTCTCTCCTCCTGGCTTCAGTGTCAGCTCTGACTGCAGGAGCTGGTGGATGTGAGTTACAACATTCCAGTCTGTGAGGAACCTGGAACCTGCTCCCTCCACTCTCAGCAGATGATTTTTTGCAAGGTTTCTCTGCAGACTATATCCCTTTCTTTATTTTGTCACTCACCAGCATTTGGAGTCAGGAGAGGGAAATTTCAGCACAAAAAATGTGTTGCTCCCTGCCCTTTCTTCTGCTCTTCTGCTGGCAAAGCAATGAGAAATAATTTCTCCTCCTCTCCAGGGGGTTAAATTATTCCTCAAGCTTTGACTGCAATCACACCATATCAGAGTGTGGACAGTGGAAAGAGCATTCTAAATGTAAGTAGGGATGGGATAAGATGGGACACAGACTCTCTTGTAATGGACACCCATGTCCTGGGAGAAGAACATTGGGATGTTGGGATGGATGCAAACCTCGCTGGGTTACCACTTAAAAAGTCAACAGCTGGTGACTGATAGACTGGTGTTGAATTATACCAGTTTTCTGCTCTTGAAAATGGGAATTATTCTCTGTATCCTCAATGCCACCATGTGGCAAAGGTAAGAAAATACTGACTACAAAAAACTTTGTATTTGCCGTAGGAGGTGGATATATGGGGTGTTGCACAGCCTCATCAGGCTTTGTTTTTTTGATTAGGAAAAATACAGTCTTAGGAATGAGTGTATTTATATGTACTTTACTGCTGAAACAGACTGAAAACAAAAGGGAGAAGGTCAGCAGCTCAGCCATTACAATTCAAAACTGATTGTTATTATTTGTGAAAAAACCCCCAACAAAATCCACAAACATGAACAACAAACCCCAGTGTATGATAGCAAAAAATAAACCTTAGGAAAGGAAAATGAGAAATGTTTTGCAGTCCTTTACCTGCCCTGCAGTATCATAAAGCCCCAGCAAGTGTTGTTGTCCTCCCACAGTCACGGTTACTGGAAGAGAGAAACAAGAAATGTTGTTTATGCACAAGCCAGTGGCCTCATTTTGATGTGTTTTAATCCCAAAATGCCAGCAGACACATTAGCACGTGTCCCCCATTGGGCATCCTGAACCAAGCACATCTATTCAACCCAAACTAAAGGCAACCTAAGTCACAGCAAAAGCAAACCTGTTATGTCAAGATCTTATTTCTGTACACAAAGCCAAGGGTGATGAGCTGCACACACTGCTGCCATCGGGATCCCAGAGACAGGGGGACCTTTGCCTGTCTCTACTGCCACCAACCAAACATCCTGGACTTGAATGGATGCCTGTCTCCCCACCATGGGCATTGGGGTGGGGTGGGCAAGGATCACCGGGAGGGGTTTTTTATTATTTCATTTCTTCCAGGCTGTGAAATGTTGCAGGTGTTTAGTGGCAGTATTTAGTACCTAGGGCTATGTGGTAGATGATTTGAAGGACAGGAAGGAAGAAGAGCTTGAATATTTTCAGGGTTGTTGACCACATTCTGTTACAAATGAAAGAAAGCACGGCTTAGTTTGCTGATCACATCCAGCATATTTACTCCTTTAGCAGAAATCAGATTGAACTTCATTTTGAGCCCAATGACAAATTTTGACATTGACAAAAATGTTTTCTTATTGCCTTTGGATGAACCCCATTATTAGCTGATTCCTGTAACCAGTGGTATTTTGTGTAAAGGACATGATCTGGGTTAATGACATTTCGTTAATCAGTTAATCTGCTTAAATCATTATTACTCAACTGGGAAGAAAGGAGGGCAGTCCAGTTCCACCCATTAGTCAACAGGAAGCTTTCAAACATTTGTCAGGAAGGTTGCTTAAAATAATGATATTGTTGCAGCATATGGACTATTATTTTTTTTAAACACCAGGACAAGTGGCTGAACATAGGAATGAACATAAAGCTTTGTCAGGAACGGGGGAAGAGGCTCAGACTGGTGCCCATCAGGTGATCACAACTTGCAATTAATGAGGGATGGGAATGAGTAATAGTTATTTTGGACAAAAAAAGAGACTTGAAAACATCACCCAGTATCTTGCTGATATTTATTTTTTTTCTGATAAAATTTGTAGTGGAAAAGCAGCTACACATTTATGGAATTTAATAACTCCTGCACTTGGGAACAATGTTCTGTTTGAAATCCCTTGGACTGAAAGTCTCTGCCAGTGTGACTGGACAGGCTGACTATTCAGCAGCTTTATTTGATTGCAGAGAAACACAGTAGTGTTGTCAGCACATAAACAGAGCAAACCTGACATCCTGGAAGGCTCAGTGAGGAGCAGACTTGCTGATGAGAGCAGGATGGGCTGCACTCAGCCACTGCTGGGGCTGCCTTGTGTGCACGGGAAGAGGAGGTGGGGAAGGGGAGAGAGCTCCCTCTCCTCACCTCAGAGGTAGCTCTGCACAGCTCCCAGGGGAACTCAGGGACATTGGGCATGGATGCCCAAGGGTGGAAGAGCTTGGGGAAGAAGTACAAGAGTGGGGAGATGGGCACCGACACAAACAGGAGGCAGTCCGGATGCTCCATCCTCTTTCTTCAACCTGACTTGAATAAAAAATTTAAAATAATCCTCCCTGGTGCCATGGTTTTCAACTTCTTGAGGTCTAGGGAATCCCAGAATGTCCCAGCAGGGGTATGAACTGTGTAAGTTCCTGGCAGCACTCCTGCTTTTCTTAGCTGCCTTCTCAGAAGCAGTGGGGGTTACAGGTGGTCAGCACAGCTCACCAGAGACAGTGGGAAATGTGCTTTGTTTTCCCCCCAGTTGCAACCTTGGCAAGCCTCCAATCCACCCTTGTGCCAAGAAATGCAGGAGCCAGACCTGCTCTGCAGATTTTACTCTTCTCAAGGACCAGCTGTGGGAAGATGTACCCTTAGCTGAAGGCAATTTTCCAGCTGCAATGCACAGCTGGCCGAGGTGGTGTTCAGAGGACACGTGGTTTCTAGGACTGCAAACAGCAAAACAGCAGTTGCACTCTCAGTCCTTGGTGCATTTGCATGGAGCCCTCCAAAGTGGGAAGCTTAGGACAGCTGTGAGGCACATGGAGGTGCAGGTCAGCTGATGTTTCTGATGAATATGAAGAGACATGTGCCATACATCAGTGCTGACAGGGTTATCCAGCTCTGCCTCTTCTGCTGGCTCACCCTGAGCACAGACAAACTGGGTTGGGTCCTGCTTGCAAAGATCAGCTCACGTCTTCAGCACGTAAAAAACTTAAAAGCTGCACTGAAATTTACTCTGCTGTGAATCTTTGCTGGCCCATTTCTTACTTGGTGGCATCTGACTGAGAGAGCTGCACTGGCAAAAAGCCCTGGTGCAGATACAAATTGCTGCTGTGTTCCTGTAATTAATATGGTTTGGAGATAAGCTGTTTGGATAGAGGATCAGTCCACCTCGAGTGTGCTACGCTTTGCCAGAAGGATATAACTCCTAGACTCTTATCTGTGCTTTGTGGTCCATGAAGTCACAGTGGATGTTTTGCAGCAGGTCTGCGGAGCCACACACTGAGCAGTGATTGATGCTTTGTGCAGTTCAGTTTGGCTCTTGGTCACCTCTGGGAAATGCTGAGGGGGAATAAAGAGATTGGTGGTGTCCTACCATTACTCTTCCCCCACACCAGGGATAAGAATTGCAAGGGATCTTGGAAAAATACATCCTGAATCTACCAAGCTTACATATCACACTTCAATTTTCCTTCTAGCATCTTGTCCCTTATGGGTCCTGCTGTGAATTTCTGCATTGCACCAGTCCTATATTTTTACTTTTTCTCTTTCTTTTTCTCCCTTTCTTTCCTTTTCACTCCCCCTCACCCTTTTTCTCCCCCTACTCTGCTTTTTCTTTTGCCCATAAAACTTTATATTTTCTTTCTTCTTGTCAATTGTCCTAACCTGTCTTATCATCAGAGGATATTCTTCCTGCCCATATCACCTTTGAATTTGCAACTACCACCCCAGCAAAACTGCCTTGTTGGCTAAACCTTGAGTGTTGTCTTTGTTTTCCTGGCTCTAAATGCAGTGGGGACCAAATGGCTCACACTGGCAAATCAAATGATCCCTGGCTGTTGAAACAGTGACGTCCAGATTAATGTATTGGTGCTAAAATTTCCACCACACTTTCAAACAGGGAGAACAGATGTGAAAACAAATGGCTTTTGCCTGTGAAACCTTCATGGTGTTTTTATACCACGAGTTTATCACTCTGCCTCTGTCAGGCAAAAGTCTATTTGGAGTATCCATCTGATGGGTCACATTTATAAGCTGAGATTGCCCTGCTAGATTTCTAGGCCTGACTTTTGGCTTTATTCCAGTTCACTCTTACTTACCCTGTTACTATCTTTTCCTGTTCTCTCAGTGGACAGGCCTATGGGAAGCCAATGAAGAATTCCTTCCCAGGCACTGGGGTAATGCAGGATCCTTTACAGGACCATGAACTCGACTTTATGAGCAGTCTTGGAGTAACAAGACAAATATGAACTCTCCTTGTTATTTACTGACTATATTGATATATTGATTAAGCACTGAAACGACCTGGCCTTTAACACTGAGTGCAGTAGGGACTGTAGTAAAATGAGGCTGAATATTTGCACAGTCCTGGCCCTCATTTCTCCCCAGTCTGGGTTGCACCAGATGATGCAGCAGGGCAGATGTTCTCCTCCCATCACTAGGTGGTTTTAACCAAGTGCAGAATGTGTAAAACACTGCTTTAAAAATAATTGCTAGGTTATAAACTAGCTGGGTATTGCTTACTAGAGTTTGAATAATTATTTTGGGTGACTTCCAAGGCTTTGTCACAGGTCTGTGTGTCAGGGGTTCTGCTAATGGACCTCAACACAGAGCTTGACCACCACAGCAGAAGGGCAAGGTGTAGATGGATATTGTGTGGGATGGACCTGGTGTGTGGACCATGAACTGGTCTGAGCTGGGAGCTCTGGTTTTAAATCTGTACTTAGTTGGTGTTTCTGGGGACAATGTGACAATTTTCATTGATGTTCCTGATGCCCAGATTGCTCCAGATCCACCTGTCAGTGGCCAACCTTTGCCAAGCTCTTCTCCCATTGTGCTTTGCTTGGTAACTTTTCAGGGCTGAACTGCACCCGTGGAAGAGCCCTTCAGCCAGACAGCAGCAATGTTCATGCCCTGCACTGACAGAAATGGGACATAAATTGTCTGCTGAACTCTCAGAACATCTTAAGTTTGATTAATGGAGCAGAGCAACACATAAATCTCTGGTATGACACCAAGCTAAGATGAAATATCTCAGCCACGCTTAGCTGTGGCACGGGAGAGTGGATTTGCACATCAGGGGGAATTTTTCCGTGCCAGTGAAGAAGTGCTTGCAGAACCCAAAGACTGTGAAGCCACCAGCCAGAATACACAACAGCCAAGCAGTGTCTAACGTGACATCAGATGGGAAAAGTAACCTATTTATTCTAGTGCCTTCCTGCCAACATATTAAGGTCCAGCTGCTTCAGAGAAAGAAGCCAGAAGTCTGTGAGCAAGCAGGGATAGTGGCACCTGCCTGGGTGGAAAGACTTTCTCATGGTTTTGGGCAAATTAGTCTGCTTCAAGCCTCAAATTTTCAGAGGGGCCATCTGCCCTAGCCAACAAACTCTGAATATTAATCTGTGTATTTGACTGCTCACTATGATTACATGTACCTGCTGAATGTTACTGAACACAGACTGATCATAAAATGATAAAACAACTGGGATGGAAGGGACTTTAAAGACAGTCTAGTCCCCAGCCCCCTGCCATGGGCAGGGATATCTGGCACTAGACCAGGTTGCTCAGTGCCCCATCCAGCCTGACCTTGAACACTCCATGGGATGGCCACCCGTATAAGAACAACTGCAGTTCTTATACGGGTGACCTGCTGGCACTAGAAATGCCCAAGTCTGTTTCTTTTTCAGCTGGGAAAAAAGGATAAAATCAGAACATGCACAAAAGGACAGATCTTGGTCAGCAAATTGCTTCTAAGGCACCTTTCAGGGTAATTTCTGTGGTGTGAAGTTGCTTATGCAGTGAATGTGGTCCGTTCTCCAGCAGCTGATGTCCCTGGGGATACTGACTATATCGCTGGGTATCATTTTTCCTTCCTAAATGCAGTTTTGTGAAATCTCCTGTAATGAACTGGGAATTCCCCTCCACTCTACAGATGTCTTCTGCTCTCTGGAGCTTACCCCAGTCAGGAGAGGAGTGTTCTGGTAGAAGCTTTTTTGAGGAAGAGTGATTTCAAAAATCTGGTTTATAAATTGTCTTCTTTTTGTACTGCATAGCTCCTAAATAAGGGTCTCTGTGGTTGGAATCTGGGGATCCCTGTCCCAGCTAGGGACTGAAACTCAAAAAACACCTCAGAGGCATTTAGATCAAAGATATTCAGATCCCTAATTCCCTTTGGTTCCCATAATGGTCAGGCATCCAAGTAACTGAACTGGAACTACGTATCTCAGGCTTTAAGAAATAGGACCTTTGAATATTCCATAGAAAACAAAGTGAATGTGGGCAGTGCATTTTTATAGCACCTTCTAAGTGTCTCATGGGCATTTCTGAATCCTATTTTGGGTAATATTTTTCTTCAGAATATCTTTCTTTAACTAATCCAGGTGGAGAAAATGAAACTCAGGGATTAGGTGTCACACACTGCTTTGATTTTGTTTGCGTCACTGTCTGGGAAACTTAATTTCTGTTGCTGTGGACCACCCTTCAGAAGATGTTGCACTGCTGCAGCTGAAGGTGGGAATGCTCTGGAAACTGCAAATCAAAACCCTGGGGATGCTACAATCCAGCAGCCACCAAAGGAAGTCAGTAAAAAAGAAAAAGAAAAGAGTAAGAAAGACCTTTAGGACAGACATCCAGGCCAATCCATGGCAATCAGCTCAGCTGAGCTCTGTGACTGGTTGCTACTTTAGTCAGAAGGCTCTCTTGCAGTGTTGCCTTTGGAAATACCCCTTTTGCTTTGGCTGAAGGGCAATCCTGCAATATTTAATGGCCAACACATCCAGGGCAGGTAAGAGCTGGTGGTAACACCTAGAGCTGGTGTTACAGAACCCTTGGCTCACTGAGGGTCTGTGACTCAAGCCTGGCCCTTCCTTCACTTCCATGCATAGGGGTCATGTCCAGGAATTCAAGTGACTTGATGCTCAAGGAATGTCTCCCTGCTCCCTCCTTCATGACGAGCAAAATTCGATTACAGCCAAATCAATGTTTTACCCCAACCCTACAGCTTAGCTACATTCTTCTGAAAAGACAATCAAAAGCATGCTATTTTACCCTATAACTGGCCTAAATTCCCCACTTTATATGTAAATTTTACTAAATGCTTTTAATTCCTCCTGTAATCATCTACCACCAGTCACACACAGACCTCTGAGAGCCAGTGGTTTCCAAAACAAGGGCTCTGGGTAAACCTCACCATTTCCTGTCACCTCATCAATGGATGAGATCTATGTTCTGCTGAGCAAATACTTCTGCCCATCTGATATTTACAATATCTGAAAAACATTTCCAGTCTGTTCCCTGTGGTGGGAGCACAGAGGCCTCCAGGGCTGGGATTCAGCTGATTTCACTCCATGTAGCCCTTGGTCTAATGAGGTGGTGAGGAATTTGCTGCTTTGTCTTTAGGCCACAGACATGTAGTGATTCTAAAGCCAGATAGGATTCATAGCATCATTTATTCTGCTCTAAAAAGCTTATCTAGCTTATCTTCCTAAAAGGCATATTTTCTTATTCTTGAATCATTCTTGCATCTGTTTTCCAAATTTTTTGTTGAGCAGTTGCTGTGACCAGACAGTGTGGTCTAACAATGGTTTCAATAATGATCTAGCCAGAGGTAACATGACTTTCCTATTCCTACCTGTCATCCCCCAATGGCTCATCTAAAGCTCTCTTTGGTTGATTATCCTCATTATTTAAAGACTCTTGCAGTACTTTATTCCTTTCTTAAGGCTAAAGTCCAGTCATTCTTGGCTTTTGTATTTGCAAGCCTTTTTATTACATTCTTTTTTAACTCTGTGACTGAGTGGAAAATCTGGAGACTGTAACTCCAACACCCACTGAAGGCATCTCACAAAAGGGGAGGGGAACGGCCACACTCCTGCAATGCTCCCAGAGCATTGTCAAACATTAAAGGTTTTCTGGAAGTCAACATTAAAGGCTTCAGGAAGTCTGGGCTTGCCTGTGCAGTGACAAGCTTTTTCAAGAGAACATTTCAGGTTAGAGGAATGATATCTAAACACTTCTCAATGTTGTCTTTCCAGACACCGCTCCATTGCCTCTAGGGACTGCTCTAGGGCTCTTATCTCTCACACATAGCAAGGGGCACCACCCCCCTTCTTCCTTGTCCATACAGGCTGGAAGATTCCAGTGGAATTAGTGGGAAGATGCCCAATCCTGACTCGTGCTGCAGCCTCACTGGGGAAGGAGGCTGGCACCAAATGACTGCTCTGTTGTCCCATTCTGCAACAGCAATAGATTCATGTAGACAGTGCCATCCTAGAGGAGGATTCACAACTTGTGCTGTGTGGTTTTTCTGGAACCTGAGAGAAAAAAACTATTCAGATCTTCACATCTGTGTGTTTGCCACTCAGACAGCCAACAGAGGAGATGTAACAGTCCACCAATCATTTTTAATCAAGCAGCTCAAATGAAATGTTCTAAATGTTTCAAAATGCATTGAGAAGTCAGACTTCAATGCTGGCCAGCATGCATGACATGGAACACAAAAGCAGTGGAGGTTGATTAGGAAAATGAAACAGAATGAATTTAGTCCAGAAATGGATGAAAGAGAATGGAAATTCCCAAAGCTTTCAGAGCAAGCTCAACACTACATCACGAGCCAGCTTCTTCCCAGGCTGGGACATTACTTATTTATAGACAGCATGAATGAAGTTGATTTATCAGAACCATCGACCTCATTGTTTGTAAAATCAGCACTGGAGGATTTCCCCTGTATCCCCATGAATTATTGCTGGGCTAATCAATCCTTGAACAAATTCATCTCCACTGATAGCAGAGTCCAAGGAACACTGGGGTCTCTGTTTGCAGGAAAACCGTGCCCAGCCTCCCCTGTAACACAGTGTGGAGGGAGCTCTTGGGACCTCAAGGTTGTGCAAAGCCACACTGGCTGGAAAAGGCAAACATGATTACAGTGCTTCGGGAATTGAAGAGAAATTGATAATTGTGTCCAACACAGTGTTTTGTTAGAATCCCTTCTGTCTTAAATGGAGGGCTGAGCACTGCTACAATTTTCTGGGTGTTTCAGCTCCCTGTGCACCATCAGCTGTCCTCATGGAAGGCAGTTCTGCTCCTGAGCTAGAAACTAATGATAACTGCCCAGATAAATGTAGTAAATTTGCAGGCTAATAGGCTCTGATGTGTGAATTTCAATGGTAATCTAATTGGAGGTCTTTGTGCTCTTTACTAAAAGTTACAGAACTAAATCCAGCCAAATGCAAGACAGAGTAACAGCTGTAGCACTGAGCAATAGAACTAGATAGAACCTGATCACATTCTTAAAAAAATGTGATTGTTCCTAAACAATGAGGAATACTGGGTATTATCTTAATCCTGATGAGGGAAAATGCCTTTTCTGAGATCATGTGATTGTCTGTGACATTGAGATGAAGAAAGAACAAAATTTTGGCTATGACTGTAGTGTAAACTTATTGCAAAAGGAGAAAAAGGCAGCACATAGATTTTTTAAATATTTTTAGCTCTACTAAATATTTTTGAAGCTTCCATCACTCTAGGACATTATTTAGGAAAATTTTTTTCAGAGCTGGGTTTATAACTCAAGTCAATAGCAAACACAGTGAAGCTCTGAGATTATTGAAGTGTAACTGATAATTGGAGTATCTTTATTAGTATTTTAACTAGTTATGCTGACCTGACTGATACTGCTGGTTTTTCAGTTTCTTTTAATACAGATAAAGTCAGTCAGGACTCTTTAATATAATCTTGAAACTTAACATTGAAGGATATATTTGGAGTCTCCTAACAGTGATGCCGAGATCGTGGTAAGAAGAGAAAGAAGTGGGAATTTTCCACCAAAGACAAAAAGTGGGAATATAGGGAGAAAAATATAGGAATAAAGAGAGCATTCAACCATGTTCTTCTCTCCTTTCTCATGTGAGACAAAATGCATTCCTTTAACTCAGTTGAGTGCTGGGGAAAATAATATCCCCAAAGTTATGTCAGGCATCTGGTTATCAAGGGAACATGAGACTTGGTAAATAGCATCAGAATAAATGGGAGATTAGTGGCAAAATGAAACAAATTGCACTGAAATGTATCCTGGCAAAACACAGGGTGTTTCCCAGAGCATGGGAGGACAAGTCTCCCTGTGTGGCTGGGGGGAATCAAGGCAGCTCATCTCTACACTTCTTGCACTGTTCAAAGGTGAGAATTGGGGGATATTTTTCCCTGGAAAGGAGAGGAATGCAGCCTGGAGAGGCAGTGCTGCCTAGCAGTGCTGTCTCTTTGCTCTAGGCATCCTTCTAAAACCTGTGGTGGTCTGCTTTGGTCTGGGTTAGATGACAGTGGGAGCAGATAATGCTGATGGAAGGGCACAGAAAATCAGTTCTACAGTGGGTGGGCTGTCCCCACTGTGGGTTGGACCTTCCAGCAGTGGAGTGACTCTGTCCCTGGGACTTACACTGGCAGAAGACCCTACCAACACTATGGCAGAGCACTATGGCACATCCTACCTCCACCAGGTGTGATTCAGGGGGTAAAAAAGGCTTTTTTCTTTTCTTACCATCATCTTCAACAAAAAGTACAGACACCAAAGCTAGAAAGGAAGAAAAAAAAAAAGCCAGATATACAAGATGGGGACAAGAGTGTGTTTTCTATAAAAACCTGATATTAGGGGAAATATGATTTATAATATATATGGGAATATAAATCAGGAAGCAGCCACAGTTTGGCTGTTTTTGGTGCCAGGTAAGCTGGGCAGGCCTGTCCTGAGCTGGCTGTGGTACCCAAAGTCAGGATGTGTCTGGTGGCTGGCTGAGGTGTTTTGGGTGCTGTATTTGGGCACTGACTTGCAGGACACCTGTGTGTATGTGTGTGTGTGTGTGTGTGTGTGTATCCCAGGCACTGCCATGAGCATCTCAGTGAGATGCATCTCAGATGAGCATCTGAGTGCAGTCAGAGCCTCTCCCTGGCTCAGTGAGCACAGCGATGCCTCGGGCATCATTCCAGAGTTAGGGCAGCGTAACTTAAAATAGCATCTGATGACTCTGGGTAGTGTGACTTAAAATAGCATCTGATCCTCTGAGCTGTGAACTGATGGGGCAGGGGCACGTTTGGCACACTGAACTGAATCCAGCAGGCTGCAATGTAATGCTGAGGTCAGTGTGAGAGCTCAGGAGCTTCAGGTTTGCCCAAACTCCAGTGCTTCTGCAGCTGACATTTTACATGCCATCACTCCTGTTTTGGGCAGGAGGAAGCTTAAATGGTATTTTGCAACCACTTCCCAACACCAGCCTCTCTGACACTTGGTCTGCCTCTTGTTTAAATCTGACCTTAATGCTGTTTTTCCCTTGCACTTTTCCCCATGAGGTGTTGCTTGAGAGCCCTGAAAACAAAATACCTCTTCCTGAACCTAAGGAGGACCAGGACAGAAACTCTGCTTTGCACTTCCCAGAAAGAGAACCAGCCCTTTGCACCAGGACCAAACCTCAGCTGCTATTTGCCCTGCAGCTTGCAGAGATTAGCCAAACATTTGGGCAGCAGCTCTAAGCCTGTATGACTTGAGAAGCAGAAATGTTAAACACTGTAAACAAAAGTCTTGGAAATATTTAAACTTTCTGATAAGAAAATCTGGAGTTAGGAATTATTATTTTTCTCTTGGCTACCACAAAGGTTTTCAATGCTGCTAATGCTTTCTCTACGCCCTGCTGAGGATCTTTCCACTTTCCTGTCCAGTGTGGCAGCAGCTGCAGACAATGAAGTGATTGTAATGTTGGAAAAGCAACAGATGGAGATGGATGAAATGGTCTTAACCCTCAGTGTGTTTTTGTGTGCCTGTGAAAGGGAGAGGTGAGAGCAAACCTGAGCTCTGGATACCCTTATCCTTTATTTCAGCATGGTTTCACTCACATGAAGCAGAGTGTGATATCCCATGATCTCAGGAGGACAATTTCTAGGGATGATTTGGTGGCCCTTTCAACACAGAATTGGGTCTTGCAGGATCCTCTTAGGAGAGCAAGAGGCTGCAGGTTGGCTGCAGCCCAGGGTGTACAGAGGAGGTGCTGAAGTGCCTGGTTGAGCTGAGGCCAGAGGGTTTTTCATTTGAACAGAAAAAACAAATCCAAATTCCTGTGTAGCGCAGGAGAGGAATTTTCAGCTATAAAATGTGATTTCTACAGAATCTGAAGATTCCATGGGAAGCTACCACTTTCAACAGAGGAGTTCAGATGTTTCCACTGGGAGAAATGAGGTGAAATGGTGTGAATTAACTGACCCTGATCTGAACTGTTTCTTCTGTTCCAAAGACCTGAGCCAGTTTAGGCAAAGCTGTTTCCCTGACAGTGACAGTGACTCCTGCACCTGGGGCACTGACCCTCCTTGGGAACACAGCCCTGGGACACTGGGACAACTGGTGGCTTTCTGGGAGACCAGGACTGCAGCCTGGACTGAGAGAAAACACAAATCACCAGATCTGGTCCTCCAGCTGCCATGGAGTGCTCTACACAAAGGTGAAAACGAGGAGGTTTAGAACAGAGTCCAGATTTTCCAGGCTGTTGGAAATGCATTAAACTGGATAAACTGCTGGCATGGATAAGCATGACCCTCACCTTGATCTAAAAGTTTTGAAATGAAACACTTGAGTTTTTTTCAGCAGATCATTTACTTTTTTTTTTTTAAAATTTGCAGGAAGTTGGTTTTTATGAAAATGTTATTATTTTAAACCTTTCATCCACATGTACAATGAAAATGAATTCTGAAATGTGTAGCTTTTCCAAGTGACAGGAATTAGTGATGGCTTTCTGCTCTAACCAAAGCTCTTTACACTTCTAACTCTCACGTTTGGATTAAATAATTTAACTGTTCTGTTAATCATTCCATGCTTGAATGCAATTTCTGAATCAAATGTTCTAATTCAGTGGAATTTCTATGAATTTCTTGTACTGCCTGTTAGCTATAACTCCATTTAGAGTGTATTTACTCTTGAAAAGATTTATTAGGTTTAATTCACCTTCTCTCCTGCCACATGAACATCAGAAGCAGCTCTGCTGAGCTCAGAGGAGTTGCTTTTGGTCGCGAGAAACATCAATCATGTAGCTGAAAAACAACTGAACTATTTTTGAAAAAAGCAGTGTATATTTTAATGAAAATTGCTGTTAAAATGTTATGCATGTGATGGTCACTAAATGCAGAGTAGAAATTTGTGAGGATTTTTTTTAATAACATTTAATTTTTTGTCTTAGGTGAGAAAGGAACACAGTCACAAAAATACAGGATAACAACAATTAAAAATCTAGCTCAATTAAAAATCAAAATATTAGCCTATATGAAATTTGGCATCTCTCCAAATTATTCTTTTACATGGCATAAATATTATTTATTTTATACCTAGCTTTATTTAAAGGTATATTTGCTTAAGGACTGACTGAAATACACATTTAAGCATTCTGAGAAAGTCTTAAACATCATGCCTGTTCATTTTCCTATTTCCCACTGCTCTCCTGAGAGCCCAACAGTTCATTCCCTCTTGTTTTCTGGAGCTTTAATCTATATTAGAAAATGTTGACACACTTCTTCAGCTACATGAAAGTGCCACTAATGGAGATCCCATCTGACTTCAGAGGAAAGGGACTTTGAAGAAAAATCACAGAAAACTGCAAATAAAAGAGAAATGAATCAAGGTAGAAAATCCACAGTTACTTCCCACAATTGATTGCCAAGTATGATGTGAATTCTGCCTTTGATTTGAGTTGCTGCTTAGCACAGTGAATGGATTTCAAGCAGTGTATTTTACACAATGAGATACATGGAAACTCTTGTTTTGAAGAGTGACATTGTTCTCCGTTTCTATTTTTGCATTGACAACACCTCAAATTGCGACTCCATTGTATTAGGCTGGTGCAAACAGGCCGAGAGGGGCCCTGCAGAGCAAACACACTGACAATGAAGGTGGGGAAAGGAAATTTCCTGTTTCATGGTGAGGGAAACAAGGCACACAGAGGGGACGTGGCTCTTCATGGCTGTGCTGGGCAGCTGGGCTACAAAACCCTGAGCCTCAGTCCTGGCTTCATCTCAGCAGAGACTGGGTTTGGCCACTCCTGCAGGCAGCACATCCTGCTCAGTGATCATGGAATCACAGAACCAGTGGGGCTGGAAAAGACCTCTGGGGTCAGTGAGTCCAACCTATGACCAAACTCCACTGTGTTAACCCGACCATGGCACTGCCCCATCCACCCCACCCTTAAACACCTGTAGGGACAGTGATTCCAGCTCCTCCCTGGACAGCCCATTCCAGTGTCTGATCAACTTCTCTGTGAAGAAATTCCTCCTGATGTCCAACCTAAACCTCCCCTGCCACAGTTTGAGGCCTTGTCCTCTTGTCCAGTTGCTGCCTGCCTGGGAGAGGAACCTGACCCTCATTTGGCTACGGCCTCCACTCAGGGAGTTGCAAAGCAGTAAAGTCCCCTGAGCCTCCTCTTGTCCTGGCTAAACACCCCCAGATCCCTCAGAAGCTTCTCATAGAATTTGTGCTCCACACCCTTCACCAGCTTCCTTGCCCTTCTTTGAACCTGCTCCAGAACCTCAATGTCCTTCCTGAACTGAGGGGCCCAGAGCTGGACACAGGACTGAATGTGTGGCCTCAGTGCCTGGCTCCTGTATCCTGCTCATTCCTGCAGGATGCTCCCAGGCCACAGAATCACAGAATCATAGAATCATTAAGGTTGGAAAAGACCTCCAAGATCATCCAGTCCACTCTTTTACCCACGCCACCACACACTCAGCAGTATGGCAGGACCCATGTCTTCTTGTTTCTTGAACACTTTGCTCTGGCAGGTGTGTGGAGCAGCAGGGAACAGAGGTGTGCTTTTGGAAAGTTAAAGTCCCTGCAATACTTTATTTGAGCTGATTTCCCTGACAACTTGATTAGAGAGGCAAAGCATCGCTGCTGCTGGAAATTGATGTTGAGCATCAGCAAGGCACGGGCTCCTCTCAGCCACAGCTGACAGGGCTTGTTTCTCTGTAGTCACTGGGATGTTGCTGAGTTTTTTGGCATTCTGCAATTTTCTAATGCTTTTTAATGAAACAGTGCTGATGCTTGTATAAAAATGCACCTCAGGGTCTTGTGCTAATTTGTCCAGAGCTGAACTCATCGGAGAACATTTTTTCCCCAGTTCCTGCCTTGTCAGAGCAATGTGTGCACAGAAATCAATTCAGAAAATACATCCTGGAAGAAATCAGGCTGCCAGATTAAGTAAAACAAATATTAACTCAGACACCTCTGAGCTCATCTGAAGCATACTTCTCTGCACAGAGAAAAGACAAGTTGTTTTTTTGGTTTTTTTTTTTGGTTTTTTTTTGGTTTAAAAGGGTTTTGAGCAGTTTTGTGCATTCTCATAGCAACAGCTTTAGAAAATACAGAAAAACTCTCAACTCTCTGCTTTGGTGTCACAGAATAGTCTGAAGCATTTTAAACCAAGCCCAGAGGAGTTTCAGATGGCCCATTGCTGGAAGCATTCAAGGTCAGGCTAGATGGGGCTTTGAGCAACTTAGTCTACTGGAAATTGTCTCTGCCTGTGGCAGGGGGGTCAGAACTAGATGATCTTTAAGGCAATTTCCAACCCAAATAATTCTGTGATTCTTGGGTGGGTTTAGATATTTTGTGCCACACTCTCACTCATGCCAGTGGTGTGAGCAAGCTCTGCTGTGGTTTAGAAAGGCTGCAGGGGTGGGAACTCGGATTTGCATGGCTTATAGTGGGGCCAGGGCTCTCGTGTAGCATTCCCAGGTTGCATTTTGAAGATCTTTGTTGCTGCCACAGACTGGAATTATTAAGGATATCCCTTTGACTGCTTTCTAACCCATCCATATAAGGAGAGCTGCCACCGAGCTGCACTGGGAGAGAAATTCAAGGGGGAGGAAGCTGCTGGTTTTAAACCCTCTGTGACGCTGCCTGCATGAGTTGGAGGCAGCACCCTGGACATCTGGGATGTGTAAATCTGTCTGCCCAGCTGCCAGCTAATGCTCTGATGCACTGGGAACTCTGCTCTGCAGTCAGTGACCACATTGTGTGCTCAGCCACAGCTTGGGGCCAAACAAAGTGGAAGAGAAGACGAAGCAAGTGTGGACCACAGAGCTGTGTCCAAAAACCCGAAGGCACAGCTGAAGTACAACAAAAGGAATAACTTTTGTTTAAATTTCTGACATTTCTAGTGCTCTGAGCTAAACATATTTTCTATTTTCCTCCTGCCTGTGTTTTTCTGTTTTCCTCCCGCCTGTGTTTTTCTGTTCTCGTTCCACCCAACATTTCTCACAGGGAGGCAGGGCAGAAGTGAAACACAGAAGGCAGAATGAACTCAGTTGCTTTCACCTAGCGTACTTTATCCGTCTGTCTTTTCCTTTGATCCCAGGGTTATCCAGGGCTCTTATATCAAAGAAGAAACAGGACAAAATCTGTGTATAAAAGGGTTGGCTGTAGATGTTACACAACCAAGCAGGGAGCAGAGGCAAGGGAAGGGCTGTGCAATCTCTGCCATGTGGAGCTGGGAGCAGGAGGGTGAGAAGAATGCTGCTTGGGGTGGTGTGTTTATTCCAGTTTCAGCCTCGCAGCCTCCCCACTCCCTGCACTGCTGCCTCTCTGCCAGCCCTCATGGCAGTTCCCCACCAGGGCTCCCCATCAGCCAGAGCCCCTCTCCAGATCAGGGAAACAGCTCTGCTGCACCTGAACTGACCAAGGCCTGATGGAATATGGACATTTTTCATGCCCTTCTGAGAGGCTGTGATGCAAGAGAGAGCCCAGAGGACGCTTTCCCAGCAGTGGGCTCTGTGCACACACAGCGTTTGCTCTGTGTGACGTGCCCCTCTGCCAAGTGACATTTTCCACAGATGCTGGCTGGGATCAGTCTGCACCTGCATGTGTGTGTAACTCAGGCTGTGATTAGACCATTTGTCTGAACAACTGTGGTTTCAGCTCTTTTTTCTTTCCCCCTCCACCCCATGCTCACAGCTCCCCTTTCTAACAATTTGATGTGCTGCACGCAGCAAACCTGTGCTGCAAATAGACACTCTGCAATTACTGCCCTTTCCTTCCACACAGAGTGAACTTGCTATTCCTCCCTTTCTCCTTTGCCAAACAGCCACTTTGTTGTTTTTTTTTAAAGCACTTAGCATCACAGCTGAAAGAAAAAAAAGCTGCAGTATCTGTGGACTATACCTGCATTATTAAATAAGACTGAAAATATTCATGGAGGGCTTTCTCTGATTTAACAGACATACTTACATATTAGATTGACAAGGCTGTATTTCGTAGAATCACAGATGAATCAAGGATGGAACACAAGATTGTTGAGCCCAGACATCAAATCCATCTCTGCTATGTTGCCACTAAGTCATGTCCCCACGTGCCATATCCACGTCTTTAGAACACTTTGAGGGATGGTGATTCCACCACTTACCTGGGCAGCCTGTTCCAGTGCCTGACCACCATTTCAGTTTGCTATGGTTCTTAGAGAGACGCTAGAAAAAATGGGAAGCTCTTTCAGTGGATATAAATATGGCAACATTGAAAGGCTTCCTGGTCTTCTTGGAGAGCGACCATTTGGAGACAGAAATTTGGGAGTGACTTCCTGGCTTGTTTCATCCTTGGAGACAGCTTAGATTGGAGATAGTGGCAGTCATGTAAAGTGGTTGATTTAGCAACTGTTGAAATACACAAGGATTAGGAATCCTTTGTAAATCGGAGCCAGGATTTGGAGTAGGATGGAAAAGAGAGCACAGGCAGGACTGCAGCCTTCTCTTACTGCAGCGTTTCTCCCTGCCTGTAGGTGTAACTGCACCACATGCCATCAGTTTAAAACCAGCACAAGAACTGTGAATCAGAGTCTGTGGTGGAAATCCCTCTGCCCAAACTCACTGGAGCCACAGCTCTGGGACAGAGGAATGTGATGCAGGATGTGATCCCAAGCCTGGCATGGGAGCAGGACGGATGGAGTCTCTCTGTCTGAGGTGCACAGCACTATTTTTGGCAATTCAACTGCATGGTCAGTGATGAGTCTGGTCTGATGAAAGCTGGCAGGCTTCACAGCTGAGGCTCAGATGGCAAGCACTGCTGCTTGGTGCATATTCCTGAATAATTTTCCTTTCATCTTGCCATAATTCTGTCTTTTCTGGCTATTTTGAAATGTGTCTCTAGTCCACATGTATGGAGATATCTCCAAGGCAGTGCTGTCTGTGCCACCAGGAAGGAACAGCACCTCACCTTAGATACAGAAATGTCAGTACACCCTTGCCATCCAAGAGATTTATGCAGCAATTCTGCCTGGAGAGAAGGTGCCTGCTGCTCCCCTGTGTGTCTGGGCAGGCTGGTTAGATATTCTGGTCCTGGTTTTACACACTCTATTTTTAAGAAGCTCACACCTTGGTGCCTTTCCCCTGACTAATTTAAAAAGGCAACCCACCTCTAATCTGGTTATTAGATGATCATCCAGCTCCACAGGTCAATGAAGAGTCAAAAGCATCATTTAATTCTTGAACTTTGCTGCTGGCCCCTGGCCGTGCCTGGTGCTTGCTGTGAATCCAAAGCAGCTGCACAGAGAGGAGCCACGATGTGTCTGTGCAAAGGCAGCCCAGGGCCAGAGGCCAGTTGTCTCCCTGAGTCAGTGGCATTTTTTTCTTCCTCAAATTCTGCTGCATCGTGACTTGCAGATCATCTTTCTCTTGGCCAGGGAAAGAGGCTGACCCTGATCCCACGGCTGCTGCGGGGTTCTTGCTCAAAAGGACTGATCTTACGGTGTGGGTACAGAGGAGGAATGGGACACACTTCCACTGAGTTTATTCACAGTTCAATACATTGACAGGAAAGGCCTGATAAATCCCTTCTGAGGATGTTCCTCTTAAATGCTGGTGTCTCATTTTCCCCTTTCCCCACAAAGTCATCACTGGTGTTAATCTTGCTGTGGTGGCTCACGCTGCTCTGTCCTGCGGCCTTCCCCACTGAGGGAGAGACTTCCTGCCTCTGAGTCAGTCTGGCAGCTGGACCAGAGCGAGCAGATGGAAAAAGGGATGGGCTCTGCTCACGCAGTGCATCCTCCCTCTGCACCCTGACACGGAGCATTGCATGATCCCCACTCTCACCAACACGGAGTGAAGCTCTGCCCTCTCTGCCAAGCCGTGCTCACCCCACAGAAACCAGGACTTTTACACCCACTGCTGGCTTGCAGCACCAGGAATTGTGTTTAGGGAACAGCAGGCTAACTTCCAGCACGGGGATGTGTAGGACTCATATTACAGTGCTTAGGAAATACCCATAAAATATCAGCTCATTAGACACACTCAGTGGAAATTAGACACACTCGGCATTGGAGGTACATCAACAATGAGTCAGAGTTGCTGTTTGTCACTGCAGCTCATGGCTGAAGGGCTCTGAATAACAGCAAAGCTCCCTTGGCTGCGCTGTGTACGGCAGAGAGAGGCAGCCAGGGAGGTGCTTAATGTGCTTATGGCTGGCTCTAATGTGGTCCACCTCAAACAATTTATCTTCTGAAGGCACAGAATCATGGAATCATAGAATCATAAAATGATTTGGGTTGAAGGGACCTTAAAGATCATCCCCCTGGACCAGAAAAGTGCCCAGAGCATCAGAACTAACTCAGCAATGAATGCCAGAAAAGAACATTTCCCTGTGTCTTATGCTGGCTTTTTATAATATGTTCATTTAAAAGAATGGCCATTTCCTAAGAAATTTCCTTTTCAATTAAATTCTGTTAAAGGAAATGTTTTCTATGAAAGGTGAAATTGATTCTTTTTCTCTAAAGACAGATTAAGTGGGAGCTGTAGGTGTTTCTTTGGAAAATATTGAATTGAATGAAATTATGGGGGGGAAAAAAGGAAGCCTGGTTTTAATCTGTTCTGTTGAGAATTGTGGCTAGTGCAATATAGCTCAGAGAAGATATGGATGCCCCATCCCTGGGAGTGTTCAAAGCCAGGCTGGAGTGGGCTCTAAGAAACCTGATCTAGAGGAAGGTGTCACTGGTAGGGGCAAGGAGGTTGGAACAAGATGATCTTAAAGGTTCCTTTCCACCCAAACCACCCCACTATTCCATGATGTCTTTCATTCATACCTCAGAAGGAAGGAAACAAGCCTTTTGGACTTGGATGGACAATGTATGACTTTTTCTTCCTCCTGTGTCACAGGTTGTGAGTGTTGTCCACATTCACCTCACCGTCAAACTGCTTCTGTCCATGTAAATGTTAAAACTGTTCTTAGGAAGGTTACTTCATGTGTGGACTTCCAAACAAGTGACTGTTGTGCTGACAGCAGACTTAAAAGAGAGGGAAATGCATCTGACAGGCACGTGCTTTCCTTGCAGAAGCCTGAGGAGATGATAGCATTCATCTGAGAGGATACATCTGAATGGTGTTTGTGTCTCCGGACTCGCGTGGTTACGCTACAGACTTTACCATTGCGTGACAGCCTCTGTTGCTCTGCGTGTGAAAAGATCTTTTGTCCCTTTAAATGTCACTTGCTGTCAAATTGAGGAAAAGCTTAGAAGCCAATGATGACTTTTATGCAAACTGATCTAAAAGAACAATTTCTGGTGAGGTTCCACTGATAAGCACATTGGCCGTCATCCTGCGGTTGGGTGTGTGTGGGCAGATGCGTGTGGTCCTGCAGACCCTCTCTGGCTGCTGGGAGAGGACACATATTTCTAAGTCAGCCATTTGCCTTGAACTTCTTGCTGGACAGGGTTTTAGCAAGGAGTTTTGAGAGGCAGATGAATGACAGAAGAGCACAAAGCACCAATTCTCACTGGGAACTGTGCATCAGAAATGAAGTACAGGCTCTTTTGAAACTCTCAAGTTGCTTTATTATTTAAGGGATTGTCTAAATATTTCTAATTTTCCTTTTCCCTCCTCCAAACATTTACATTTTTCTATCCTGTTAAGTCCTGCCTTGTTACCAGCCATGAGGGCCTGAATTTTGTCCTCAGTTGTTCATGCAAACTCCTCATCTTCAACCAGTTAGACACCAGTTGGGTAAAGGATTAGATTAACCTTGCAGGGAAACACACAGAAATCCATAAGGTTTGCATGGGCATGCTGTATTATGCTGAGATTCCAAGAGAATGAAAAATAATTAAATTGTCTAAAAACCAAAATTATGTTTTAAGTGAATCTTGATTTTTACTCTTTTTGATGACAAACCAGCAGACATTAAGGTCACAGCTGAACATTTAGTTTCACATATTAGGACCTGGGTTTTGTGTGTGCTCCTAACTTGTTTTTTTTTTTTGAGGCAGAAATGAGAACTTTGAAAACAGAGCTCCTGTAAGGTTTGTGACAGTGAATTTTAAGTGAGACCACACCACTTCTGTCTTTCTGTCTTTCTGGTGCTAGAAGCTGCCCCAGAAGTTTGTCCTGCCAAGGAGGCTGTTTGTTTGTCTTACAGTGACACAGTCTCAGATTTGTTTGGAGAGCATGTAGGAGCTGTGCTCTCAAAAGATGTCTGTTCCTAAAAGATGTCTTCTCTTCTAGGCTTTCCAAGGTCATGCTTCACCCTGAGACTTGAAAATCTTACATGACAGCAAGTAGTGGGACAATCTGGTAATCTTACTCAGAGGCTGAGTAAGTTGTCTTTTTTTCTATAGCTGTGTAAGCTTAAAAATGTAGAGAAACTCCATCGACTGTTACCAAACTTGGTGTTCTTCTGATGCCTTAAGTTTTAGCTTTCATATTTTTTAGATTCTGTACTGACTTAGTGTGTGACTCTGAACTTCATATAAAATGTTAGCAAGGTCTCTTCACAGGGTAGTTAAAACAATCCTTTTCTATCTTGAGAAGCAAGGGCAACCATTGAAGCTTCAGGCTCAAAACGCATAAATAACAGAAAATTGAGGAGAGTAAACTGAGAGGATGTGACTTCATAACCTGAAGCTCTAACTGGACAATTAACCCCAATATGTAAATGGACCAAAACCCATAAAAGTGTGAAAACTGGTGGCTTGTCCATCTTGGGTCCATCTTGGGTCCTTCTGGGGTCCATCTGGGGCAGAGCCACAGACAGACAGACTCTTGTACTGCCCAAGGTGTATCCTTTGAAGGCCTTTTATTAAACACCTGCTTTATTCCTTTAACTCTGTCTAGCCTCTGTTCCAGGTCACCTCTCCAGGCATCATTTCAGCCTGCTCTTCTGCTGCTGTAGTGACTTTTGTGTAGATGCCCAGAGCCCTCAGCCTATTGCTTTGGTTATGTTTTCTGTTCTTTGGTATTTCAGCATTTCTGATGTCTCTCTTGGGTAGAATCCCAGTGAGTCAATGGAAAAATTGTGTTGATACTACTGAAAGCTGGAACTGGCTTATAAGACTCTCTTCTTAATCTGACCCTGACTGGCTGTAATTCACAACATATGCAACTAGAAGGGTAATAATAGCCTTGGGATGAACGTTAAGCAGCACCCTTAAAAGTGAAATCACTATGCAAAGTGGATACTTTTGTGTTCACCCCTCTGTACACTGTTATGCTCTGGTCTTAGAGATCCCTCTTTAGGATAGTAATGATTGTTGGCGAAGAAGATTTAAGACCTGTCACTTAGAATATAAAAAACAAAAAAAAAGAAAATAATGAGCCATGTCAGATGATTTAAGCTGGTGTTCAGGACCAGCCAAACCAGAAGAAAACGGTCATTTGGAGTGATTATGTCCCATTAATAAATCACAGGAGCTTCACACCTGAAATGATGCCCCTTCTGTGGCTGTATGGAAATCAGCAGCACATGGCTGGTGTGATCCAACACCAAATGACAGCTGAAATTTAGGGCTCTGCTTTGGACTCTCAGGTAACCCAGGAGAGCTTGCCCTTGTTCTGAAGGCAAACTAACAGGCTGCATGTAATGATGAATAAGGATGATTGCAGCTGAGCTTGTTGGCTGCATACACTACTGTCTTCAGCCCAGGCACAAGAGATGTTGTTCATATCTATCTATCTATCTATCTATCTATCTATCTATCTATCTATCTATCTATCTATCTATCTATCTATCATCTATCTATGCCTATTTGGAATAAGAAAGTAGGAAAAAGTACGAACAAAATACTTAAGGAAGGAGCTTTCAGAAACACTAAGTTCTGCAGAAACTGAAGACTCATTTTCACTTCAGAAGAGAGGCAACTCTGGATCATTTGCTGTACTCAGATGTGTGTGTGCTGCATCTGGAACACAGTGGGGACTCCATCTGCTGAGAGTAGTGAGGCTGAACCATGTACAACATGAAAACCAGCCATTGCCTCCTCTGTATGCAGTGTACTCAGGAGAATGGCTCAGTTGTACCCAGCTTTCCATAGGAAATGAAAGAGCCTGCATTGTCCTTTCCAGGCACAGCCTGAATGCAAATCCATAAATATGGTTAATATGGATGTTCTGCTTCCACAAGTTTGTTCTTACAGTCTCTACTTACTAAAATGTTAAGTCCTTAATTGAAATTCCACCTCCAGTGGAACAGCCCTCCATCAGCTGTCCTTGGGAAAACAGACCAATGACAGCAAAAGCATTGTGATGAGCTTTTCCATCCTCTCCTGATGTTTCTTGAAAATTTGATTTTGATTCTGTATTATTGAGCTAAACATAACATAATTTAAAACAGCTACCAAAGTCAGAAACCAGTCCTTGCATAGCTTGGGAAGGGCCTGCTTTTATGATAATTTTTATTCCAATGATCCTGTGACTCAAGGAGCACTGAGTTACCATACCCATCTGGCCATATATATTTAGATATAAATCGTTTTTCACAGCAGAGAATGTTTACACATGATTTTACATAAAGGGCTAAAAGTTGTTGTAGTTTTCTTGTCCTCCTCCTCTCTCTCCTTCTCTTCCATCCTTAGATTTAATTTCTGCTTTCTGTCCTTGTTCCTTTGACAAGTAACCTTTAACCAAAAGCTCTCAGCTCATGGAACACAGTTCTCCAAAGACAGTTATGTGAGGCTTGAAGATACTAAAGGCATGTCCACGAGAAGGGATAGGGTAGAAATAGGCTCCAGGGAACCTCCTGAGTTTATTTACCTGCCAGTCCAAGACAAGACATTGGAAATAGGAAATAACAGATAGCAGGAAAGTAGTGGATGGCTGACATCTCCCAGAGGTGCTGACAGGTGATTCAGTGTCTAATATTTTGCACACATATAACATCTCATGGAGATATACTAAATATGGCAAAACAGAATCTGCCATAGGCTCTACTATGGATCTGGTTATCCTTGTACTCAGTTAATGTCCTTAGCAGACTCCTTTACACCAATAATTTGTATTCTAAAATTAATGGGTTTATGTAGGCACATGTTTACACTCACACATTTACAATTAGAAAGAATTTCAGATGGACTTTGCAGATCTAAAGCACTCTTGGCATTACTTGTCATGAGCTGGCTTCAACCCCTTTGACCAGGAGACCCCCTCATTGTTTGAAGACATCCATCTCCCCCAGGTTTGTCTTTGGTGGAAATGCTCCTGGTTTCCACAGTTTGAGGCAGACAGTGATATTTTGCAGCTCTGAAATTGATTGGGAGGAGGAGGAGGAGCAGAGAGGAAGAACACACAAAAACAGGGGGAGGAGGCAGGCAATGCATCAGACAATGTGGACTGTTGCCCAGCATCATTTAATGACTGCTTTGAATGGCTGAGAAATTACACCAGAAGTCTTACAAAGGCAGAATATATGTTTCAATATATAATTATATGGTTATATTGTAGTCATAAGGATAATTATCACAATTTAAAAAACCCCAAATCATTAATCTGTGCTCTGTCTGTTCTGTTTTATTTCTGCATTACAGCTATTTCATGCATCATAAAGTATTATCCACTACAGGATTTGGAAATTACTTGTTTTATATTGTTGTGGTTTTATTTTGCATCAATCTCTGCATGTTGTCAATGCATATTTCTCAAGAACAATTCACTGGCAAATAACACTGCTGAGGACCAAAATATCTCTGACCAAATTCTGATGCACATACTGCCTGCAAATGCTGTCCCAGGTGGCTCAGGCTGTCAGGATCTGACCCAGTCCACAGCATTTCGTTCAGTGAGTGGCAATCTCTCATCTGATCCATGTGGGCATTTTATGGAGCAAAGTCCTAAATTTCAAGCCTTATAACTTGCACATATTTTCCTGCCACCCACCATGGGCTGGTAATATTCCAGTTCAAAAAGGAGCTCTTGATTTTGCTTGCCTTGTACATGATACATGAGCATGCTTTATGTGAAATTTGGGAGAACAAAGGCTAACTTGATCCCACCCTTCCAATAGGTTATATGTTTTTTCAACCCTGAAGCAAAATTCTATGTCTGTATGTTTTGGCTTTTAAACTCAATAACCTGCAGGCCTCAAACACATCAGAAAATAAATGGAAATCTCATTATTACACAGAAGGTTTAAAACTTAAAACCAGAGGCTATATCAACAGCAAATGGAACACCACAGACATGCCCTTCTCCTTGGGACTTCCACTGGATTCAGGATGGATGGATGCTGTGAAGGTTGTTTTACTTTGCCTCTGCACTCTTCAACCATCACAGTATGTTGACAGTACAATGGCTTTTTTTGGATATTACTGTAGATTCTTATTTGACCAGATAAACAGGACAAGAACAGACAGTGTGACTTTTGAAGATGTGACGTTGGGCCACGTGAATGAGCATCCACTCCCTGCCCAGTCTTCCTCTGAACTGTATATCTGCATTGACTGTACCACAGGAATTTCACTGGGCAGTTGAATTTCAGTAGAAACCTTTTATTCTAGATTTTGGGCAGCTGAAGGTAATTTAGGCTGTTCTGTAGGTATGAACTCCATCAAAAAAAGAGGATAGTTCTGCCCTGAGCTTCCTGTTCTCTCTTCCTCTATGCTCCCTCTGGACTTTCACCTTGCTGTTCCATATTGTTTTTCCACACAGTCCCTGGCTATTTTTTTCCTTTACACACCTTATTTTTGAAACCTTCTATTATTTTTGTGACCTTTTGGAATACCTTCCATTTCAAGAGCATTCTTTGCAAGACAGACTTGATACAGAGAGAAATAATCCCAACCCGGTCTTACAGGACATGTTTCCACACCCTGACAGCATGTGTTTTTAACCCTGCAGTGTCCTTCCCCATGCTCCTACAGGTGCTGCTCTGGTTTGCACCCACGGGAGTGTGGAGCTTTCCCAGAGCTGTGTGGGTTGCTGTGTTGATGGAGAAGGCTGTCTCTGGAGGATGCTGCCACCAAAAGCAAAATGCCTCTGTTTGCCATCCAACTATTTCCACACAACCAACAGTTTTAAGGCTTTAGCTGCATGTATATCCCCTGAAGGGAGTCTCTGGTATCCTGCACTGTTGGTTTCCCAAGGGAAGAAAAAAACCCTGCTTGGATCAGACCCTTTGAGGGATTCAAAGTTCCCTGGAGGAATGCAGCCCTGAAACGAAGGCGTCAGGTGCAGCTGATCCTGGGAAAGCTCAGGGCTTACAAGGGGTTGAATGGGCCATGGAGGGGGGAAGGAAGGGTTTCTGGCTGGAACCCAAGGCCAGGCAGCTGGAGATTTACAGTGCTGCCCTGATTTCTTGGATGTGGGACAGTCACTGAGGTGTGCGGAGGGCGGTCAGGGACGTGGCTGGTTAAACACAAACCACACGTATAAAATTGGAATTGCAGCAAGGAATCATTGCTTTTCAGCTGCTGGATATACAGGAGCCTATCTCCTGCTGGGCTGGGATATACAGGAACCTCCAACATTTTACATGATTTCTGTGTGTTCCACACAGGGATACTGATGCTGTTTTTTCAGAGGTAAGCCCTAGAAAGCGTGGCTGGCTGATGTGGCTGCCAAAGCTCTGCCACATGGGCTTTGCTTGTCAGAAGTGAAAAACATGTCTGGTGCTTAAGGCACTTCCAGAGTAAACACCAGCAACAGCCCCTTCAGTTTTGAGACAGGCAGTTGTATTTAAAAATGCTCCAGTCCTAGTGAGAAAGGCTGTGGGTCAGAAGACTGTTTCCCAGGGTTTGTTTTTAACCCTGTAGATGTTTTTTAGGGACTGCATGTGCTTCTCTGAAGTTTCCAGTTTGGCTGTGCTGGGGCCAGTGGTGCTGGCTGGTGTCTGAGCCTACGCGGAGGGGACAATGCTGGATTGTTACAAATGGAACTGGTGCTAAGCAGCATTGAGGCTCTGCACCATCTGCTAAATACCAGAAATTAAACTATTTTTTGCTTCTGCCCTACCAAATAAATCTAAACCTTCAGCCCGTGGTGGTCTTGAGGGGCCAACTCTGTGTAATTTATGCAAAACCAAAGCAGGAGGATGATCATTCTCTCTCCCTATAGGCTGCCAGACAAAAGATTTGGACCACTTTAGTAGGCCCTTATGAGATGCAAGAACAGCATCATTTCATCTGTGCCTGAGTGCTTCAGCACAGCCACAATGCTGAATTGATGGCAAAAGTGTGTGGCAGCAATTACTGTCGTGAGGATTGCTCTGGAAAGAAACACAAAAAATTCATTTAACTCCCGCACTTGCCACTGTAAGGTAATTTGGACATGTTATATTCCCAGCACAGTTGTAAATTTAAAAATAAGCACAGCCAGAGCTGTACTTGGAGAGGGACTGGATGGTGCAACAGATCAAAATGTGCTCCAGAACTGACTGGAATAGAGTTTACAAAAAGCTGCCTTTTAAATCTTATGCCTACGATCTATTTCATTCTGGAACAAAATATGGTGCTTCCAGCCTACAATATGGAGTGAGTCATAGTATTGCCATTCTGCTCCCAGCACAATTGGAGCATACCTATGGTATGAAGTGGGAGAAATATTTGGCCCAGAAGAAAGCTCCAGAATGTTTTTTTATGTACTGTCAAGACACGCTTAATAAATGGAGAGTATTCTTTCCATATTGCGTAATTCCGACTTTCCTCATTCTGGGTTTTTTTCAGCAGAACACACAAGTGTGTGCTTATCTTTAATGAGTGTTTAAGCCCAGATGAGTGTAAACATGCTTATGGGAAGGGCTTTCCTTGCCATGCATAGAGGCAAATGTGTAATTACACCTGCAGAGGGGCTGAATGAAGATATGGAGGGAAGGTTTCAGTGGCAGAAAGCACAAGAACTTGCTGTGGTCCGTAGTCTCTCACTCTGCATTTCTGCTGCTCCCCTCAGGGCAGAGTTCAGTGGTCTCCAGCATCACTCATGTGGGTATGGGCTCAGCAAGGCTGGGAGAAACAGAGAGAAGGGCAGCAAAGGGAGAGCCTGGCTGCCCAGCTGGAAAGGCTTTGAGGTACAGGGTGAAATCCCAGTCCTGGCCATGCCAACAGGAATATTGCCTTCAGAAGAGTGATTCCACTCCCTGTGTATGAACAGACACTGAAACAGAAATCATGATGTGATGGCCGACTGGGAACTGCTCTGGCAAAGCAAACAGGGTTTAAACCTCGAGCTCTTCCAGGGGAGAAATAAAGGCAGGAACAACTTTTGTGCACACGGCGGGGGCAGGCGGGGCGGGCTTTGGTCCATGACACCATGATTTGGCCATGATTCCTGTCCTGCAGCTGCGTGACCCTCCCAAGACAGGCTCTCCCTCCAAACAAAATGTGAGTTTTGACACAAACCTGCTTTTATGTATTGCTGTGCTTATATTAGAGTCTGCTTATGGGTTGAACTTAATGTTTGCTTAATATATCCTACTCCTTGATGTTAAATACTGTTACTATTAACTGCTGTGATGCCTGCTGTCCACAGGGCTTTAATGATCAGGATCATCTAAAATAACAGTGGTTCATTTTGTTTTTAAGCATTCAATAATGTGCAATGAGTTGCTTAACATTAGGCAGTGTATGCATTATTATGCTGTGTTCATAAATGAAGTGTTTTTTGACCAAACAGCCCAGAAACCTTTCTTTCTTTTGGTAATGAGAGCTCCCAGAATTGGATAGCTCATGAACATTTGAACCCTCCAGAGTGTGAAATAATAATGGCCAGCTGGTGCCATTTCAGTGGGGAAAGCAGTGAGCAAATGGCAAAGATATGAGAATTAAATCTTGTTTATACCTCTCCACTGAGGACCACTAAGAAACTGGTTTGGTTTGGTTTTAAGAGGATTTCAAAACAAAGGGGTTTCTCAAAAATCTCTGCCATCTCAGAACAGCAGCATTCCTCTGTACACACAGGATCTTTGGACTTTGGGTTAGGAGCAGATTCTCAAATAAAAGATGGATTGACCATTGCTGAGACCTTCTGGAGAAACTAGGATGAGAAAAATGTCAGGAAATTTCCCCTATATATGACTTCAAACCCATCCCCCTCAGTTAAAATGCAAAATTGTTGCTGGTATGTTCATAAGGCAGCCTGGGGTGTCTGGGTGGGCTCCCTGACATTTAACAAACAGATGGAGGAAGTCAGACACTCCTCAGGTTGTATCTACCTGGTCAGTGATGGATTGGTGTCCAGAAAACCAGGGCTAAAATAAACTGGGGGTGAGTTATGGAAAAGTTATATCTTCCTGTAACCACAGGAATACACCAGGGACAAATTAACTCAATCTTACGAATAATTTCATCCTCATAACCTTCTGTTCAATTTGTAAATACGAGGTGAGACAAAGTCCATATCCTTTTGAAGTCAGGACCATATCCTTTAGCCTGTGCTTCCATGTTTGCCAGTGTTTGCTCACTCCAAAAAAGCTCTTTTTTTCAACCAAGGCTATGTGGATGATGGCAAACTGCAGAGGTTTTTTCTAGCAAATATTCTTTCCCTCTTGAACATTTTTCTCTGGAGTTTTTCCCACCCCTGTTCCTTCAGACATATTGATCTCCACAGTCTCACTTCTTCCTGGTATAAGATCTGTTTTCTTTTAAGACAGCTACAAGTCTGGGAAATACACACCCTGGTCTCCAAGAGGGCAGTGGGAGGTATTTCTAGAAATAGCTAGATGACAAACAAACCACTAGAAGTTCTAGTCTTGGCTACCTTACTATAAACTCAGCCAGTAGATTTTATTTTTTTTTTTTTTCAGAACTGAGGTTTCCCATCTGCCAATGGGTGAATATAAATCCCAGCAGATGTTAAAGAGACATCTGGAGTGTATCCATTGCACTCCCTGTGATCATCTCCCAGTTTCTCTGTATTTTTGCTGAGCTAAGGGAATTGGTGGCCTTCCCTCCAACTGGGTGACTGCAGAAATTGTGATGCCAAACATCCTCTGCTACAGCTACCAAAGTCTCTGATACTGAGACTCCCACTGAGCACTTGTGTTTCCACAGCCAAGGGTTTAATGAACACCCAAAGAAGCCATTCTAACATAAACAAATGCAGTGGGTGCTTGCTGGTGGCCTGCAGGGAAGACCCTGGTGTCTGTGGCAGGACTCTTGGCCACGGAGGAGCTGGGAACCCCCAGCTGCTCAGGAAGCTGAATGAAGGGATTGGAACATCTTGGAAGTCGAAATGAGGGGAGAGGATTTCCCAAGGAACCCAAAGTGTGTGTTTCCAAGTTGAATTTGAACAGGATCTCCAGCTCTACAAGGTGGCTTCTAAAACCCTGACCTAATTTTCCATAAGAGGTAGATATATTTTTCATCCTCTCCCATCTGGCCGTGGCCTGAGGTGCACAGGCAAGAGAGAAAACTTTTCCAGCCAACTACATATTTTTCTACTCTGGAAAGACTCCATTGTACAGTGTGAATGCCAAAGTCCAGTTTCCTTCTGGGCTCTGCACATTTTTTGAAGCTGGTGTTTATTTTGCCTGATCTGCCCTGACTTTCTGGTTCCTGTTACTGTTCTCTCCTATTGTTACTGGTGAACTCTGGCCCTTACCAGGATTTTGGTGGGGTTGCTTTTCTCTGAGCAGGTACATGGGGGATTTTCCAGGACTGGAGAAATGGCATCTGTGCTCCCCTGCTGATCAACCTCTTTTTCCTCTGATTATTGCAAAACATGGAAAGAAATAAAACTCATTAAAGAGCCCCCGTAATTAACAGGGGTTGCATCTGTGAAATAGAGAGGGACATTAGAACTCTCGTCTTTGCTTAGCAAGAGGCATCTGTAAAATTATTTTGGAGAAAATTCCCTGAAATAGAAGCTCTAGGTACTTCTCTAATTGTTTATACAAATTAATGCAACAAAGAATGAAACTTGGGAAAAAAAATCCCTAAGCATATGGCTACTTTGTAATCCAATTCTTTGACAGAAATAAAGCACAGAATTATTAATATATGAAATTTCCCTGCATGTTCTGTAAATATGTAAGGGGGAAACTGATGCTTCCTTTTTGAGAAATTATCAACTGTGTCATAAATATCTTTATTCTGATTCCTTGGGAGCTTTGAATTTTGTACAGAATTGCATTAATTAAATACTTACTTTTCTTATTTTACTCATCTACTTGTCTTTTTATTGTATGTCATACTTCACTTCAAGGGTTCCCTGGCTTAGATTTGCTTGGCCCCTGCTCTGTGAGCCTTCCAAAACCAAATGAACCCAAGTCTTGTGTGAGCATAGCCAGCCTTGAAAAGGATTGCCTAAATATTGATTACTTCTTCCTTTTTCTATCTGAAGATGAATGTACCACAATTTCTTCATACTGAAGACTGTCAGACTAAAAGCCATTTATTATGGCAACAGGCATAAATATTTACAACTAATAGAGGCTATATCTAATTTTAGACACCCACACCCAGCACCCTGACTGGGAAAGGAAACCAGTTTCTTTCAGGTTGTGCTTCCAGCTCTTCTAAGGAAGAAAATCCATTAGGCACCGTCAGTAATGACTTGCCACTACTTCTGTTGGCTCTGTTTTATTTCCTGCCTGACAGCTCACAGCAGGAGCACATTCAAAAGGGTTGCCCATATAGGAAATCTGAAATTCAGTGGTCGTCAGACGCCCCAAATGAAGTTCCTTAGGTCAGATGTAATTCATATTTATGACAGGATTTTGAGCCCTCCCTGGAGAAGCTCCTGGGAAGGACTGACTGTTTTAGCTCCAGGCTTATGGAATGAATCCCTCCTATCAAATAGCAGTGCCTGGGTTTGTTAACATGACAGACAACAGAAATGCAGATATATTGGAGGCATCCTGGAGGTGACCTGACAGAAATGGGAATATAGGTTGAATATCAACTGAATAGATTGCACAGAACCCAATTCCCCTAACTGTAATGGTGTTCTTCCTAAGGGCATGCAGAATGAGCTCCCAGTCAGGTCCTTTACTTTATATTTCCTCCATAATTTACAAGCAGCATTTATAGAATGTGGCCACAGGCACCTCCCTCCATGTCCACTGGGCATCATAGCAAAGTCCTTCCTCCAGTGTCACTAACTTTGGGGACCACTCACTGGAGGAAGATTGTGTTTAGCAGAGGGAAAATTTACTTTGAAAACCTTTGACAGTGTCTGGGATAACTTCGTGCTTCTGGGAATCAAACATATATGGTCTTATAAATCAGAAATTGGATTTATTGGACATTTATGTGATGACAGAAGTCATAAAAAGATAAGAGGAAAGAACCCCTCTGCAGCAGCTTGTACCACAAAGAGTGAAGACACAAGGAGCAGCACTCAGCTCAAAGACTGTTTTCCCTTCTCCTAAGCACTTGCCTGGTTCTGCCATCAGGTTTGCCAAGGTTTTTGAGGATTGCCAGCCTCTCCCTGCAGCCACTGCAGCTCTTCATCTTGGGAGAGCTCAAACCCACACCTGAACTCATGCCATTTGAAGCATTTTCCTTGGAAGTTTTTGTCTTTGCTGCAAAAATATTTCACTTAGAGGAAGCCTGCCCTTGGATAATAATGATTGCATTACAGTAACTGTAAAAAGGATAATAACAGCAACCAACTAGAACTGGCCAGGGGGATGATAATTCAGCTTTGCGACAACTTCTGAGGTTTTACAATTTGTTTTCGTTTCACAATGGAATGAAAACAAAACCTTCAGATATTATGTTTTCAATTTGGGTGTTTTTTGCTGCACTGTCAGAAATAACCAGAGGGCCCTGGACCTCAAAAATTTGTCCTTTCAAGTATTTAAAAAATGCTTCAGCTTTTGTGAATCAGCATTTTCTCTTGGTGGGACAGTTCACGAAAATGCTCTGGCCAGAACTTTTGCTAACCCCAAAAGTTCAAAATTATGAGTCACATCCCCCAAAACATAGTTGTTACAAATCACTTGTTTTGTGATTTATGGACCTCTTCTGGACTGTCTGCTCTTAAACATACCTTTCCCCTCCATCCACTGGTGATGTACATTTCTTTCCCACACTTCCCCACTTCTTCTCTCCTATTTACTTGGGCATTTTTTGGATCTCATGGCAGCTCCTTGGCTCGTTTGACGTTCTCTAGCTTACGCACAAGAGGCAAGGCTGAGATAATAATTTTGTGGAATGCTGTGGCAGGGGTTTGCCAGGAAGGAGGCGGCTGCTGGAATGGACAGCGGTCACCGTGGGGTGGTCCCACCGCCATCCCGCAAAGCCCTGTCTGGCTGCTTGCTGGTTCTCACTCATCTCAGATGACATTTTCCATGGGGCAGAGCTGACATCTGTCAGGAGGAAGAACATCTGCTCTCATGCCCTTGGCCCTGGCCAGCTTGGCAGCGCGGGAGGGAACTGGAAGAGACACCCGGTAATAATTATCACCCAGGGCGTGTGGGGCAGCAGCTATGTGTGCAATGTCTGTGGTTTGGTTTTGGACCCCAGAAGTGGCTCTGCAGGATCCATATCTGGTCCTGGCCAGCTCCATGGCCTATGCTGTATGCAGGAAAGCTTTGGGAAGATAATCTTTCTTTTTCATTAACTTTTCAGACCCCGCTCATGAGAAAAAAGAAGCGTGGAAAATAAATACCAATAAAAGGAAACGTGGCTATTCATTCTGAAAGCTGGAGGAAGCAGCAGAAAGGGGATCAGGACCTGGAGAGACTTCATGTGGTGGAAAGTACAAGGTGCTTTCTAATCAGGAATTTTTTTGTAAGAGTTGCCCCTGCACCTCACCAAGACATACTGTGAATGCATTTGGCCAGGGACAAGACTCCCCTGTGTCTTCAGGATTTCCCACCCTGTTGGGCATAGTCTCAAAATACTGTTTTCCTTGCAAAATCATTGCAAGACTTGTATTATTATTTTTCTTTCCCTAATCTCTCACGTTCATGCATTTAAATAGAAGGCAGGGGGAGAGAAACCCAGTTGGGAGCACCATATGGAGAGAACACAAGTTATTGCTGTTCCCCCATTATCTTGGCACAGATTTCCTTTGTCAAACATTACTTCAGATTTGGGACCTCATTTTGTATTCACACTCCCCGTTGCTTCTTCCTTCCTTGGAAGCATTAGGAGGGACTTATGGTATTGCTACAAGGAGCTCTTTACAGGAAAGGAAATAAATTGGGCAATGTGATTCAAATAATGGAAGAATGAATTATTTCACCATTTTAGCAGTTTCCCGTGAGGGACACTCGAGGGAGAAAATGCACTTAACACTCTAAAATATTAAAATAAAAGAACCACAGCAACCTCATCCCTCTGGACTTGAACCAAACCAAATGGTTTAGGTAAATGCCCAGCAGATCTTCAAATGGCACAACCCATGAGAGACTATTTCTATGCGTGGCAAGGAAAATTCTCCATATTAATGATATCACGAACTGGCTCAGCTAATTTGGACTTCATCCATAAGGCCTGGTTTCTGGCAGATTAGCTGAATTTTTTTTTGACTATGAACTCCTCTTTTAATGTTGAGATTGATCCTGTTTTCATAGCTGATGTTCCTGGAAAATTATTTTCTTAAAGCTGTACTTCACATATACTTTTTTTTAATGAGAGCTGCTGCTCCCTTGTATTCCTGGAACAGGCTTAAAATATCCTGAGCAGTAACTGGAAGATAATGAGATGAAGGGAACTGTGCTGGATTTTTGCAATTCACTGGTTACATTACTGGCTACCCAGAACAAAGCAGGGCTGTATTGTGGAGGTAAAGGGTCTTTCTAGGAGCTTATATAATGGCCTCCTGATGGCCTCCTAGAAGTTGTTCATGCTTTTGCTGAAAATTTTGATGGCAAGTTTTCAATGAGCAAAAATGGACTCAAACTAGACAGAAAGTGCAGAAATTCTACAGTCTCCTTCCTATTCTTGATACAGCTGAAAAGGTTTATGTGTAGCTATAACAAAACAAAATTAAAGATGCAGTTTCAAAACAGCTGTCTAGAGCTACTCTGTGATTTATGTGCAGATACACCACGAGCCCTCAGTGAAATTTGTGTGCCCATGTGGAACTATTTGGGAAGCAGGATCACACAGCCCAAACTGTCACGAGCAGTGCTCTTGTCCCAGCTGGAATGGACAACATGAAGTCCTGGGCATTACTGCCACAAGCCATTGCTTGATATAGACAGCATGAAATAGATGGCCTCAGGAGGCATTTTCAGTGTGATTTAGTGCCAGAGCTGAGGTTCCCTGGTGGAAATGCCTCAACTTTTAAAGAAAAAATTAGGTCTGTGCATTTCTGCTGCTTGTGGACAGGGACTTCAGCAGCTGGGCTCCCAAAATTAGACATATATGTTGACTTTACACCTAGTTATTGGAGAAGTCCAGTTCTGAAATGGAGCTGGGGGGATTGTTCAGAAACCATGTGTGTTCTAGATGGGGAGGGTCTGGCCTGTGAGGACGCAGCACCTGGATGACTGCCAGCTCTGAAGACGGAGCATGAGACAGTTTGTGAACTTAAAACACATTTTCCAGCCTTATGGGACTTTCCTTCAAGTCTGTTCTCAGCAGAGCAGCATATGATTGCAAATAGATTCTCTTTTGGTCCCATCTCCCAGGGGATAGAAATTAATGTTATGTTTGAACATGTATGTTTTCCCACTCATTGCTGAAGCTGTGCTTTTTCTTAAAGTCTGCAGAAAGCAGAGCATGAGCAGATACTGTTAATCCCATTACTTCAAAGTTATAGCTGGAGTCAGTGCCAGAGAGTCTTTAGTAAGAGACGTGGCCTCTGTTTGCAGGGGTTGGAAAGCAGTTCCAGTGAGTCATCTCAGGCATCCTTCTGCACTGTGGCAGGACCTTTCTGTCCAGCCCCTCTGCAAAACCCTCTTTAACTCTTTCAGGTGCCTAAGTGCTGGCTCCTGTGCTCATCCCTGGGATTGATGTCTCCATGAGACACTTGCACACTGTTCTGAACCTCGAGTGAGGATGTTGGTACAGCACAGTGCTGCTTTTTCCCTCTTGCTCCAATGCCATCACCCTCCTGACTGTGCCTCCTGTGCCACTGTGCTTGGGAATATTTTTACAGCTGTCCATCTCCTTCCTCTGGGAGTTTTGGGGTTTTTTTTGTCCCAGCGTTTCTCCTGTCAGTGAAAGTTTTTTTTCCAGCCGCTTCTTCCCCTGAGGGTGGTTGGAGTATTTATGGATTCATTGCTGTGCCAGTTCCCAAGGTAAAAAGGCAACCCCAGGGCAACCTCTCTGCTGGCTTTGCTGCTGCACTGGGCACACACTGAATCTGGAGAGCTGTGCTAGCTGAAATGACAGCCTGCCATGGTCTTTCATGGCTCCCCCTTCCCAAGGACCCCAAACACCACTTTGGATATGAGGACTTGCTAAGGGACAACAACCCCCAGCAAGTGACTGCTCTCCCCCAGGATCCTTCCAAGCCATCTTGTCTCACACATGCCTTTCCATTTAGGAAGAGGATTTTGATCTTGGCCTTAAATCTATGAAGGGGGACTCATTTTGAATGCAAATGACACTAGATATTACATAAGGTAAATCAACTTTTTTGGCAATCTTTTAATTATTTGACATTACTTTAAAACCCATTTTCCCAAATATTATTTGGGGAAAAAAAAGGAGATGAATACTAATTAAATAATCCTGTTTAGAATTCATTCATTCACTCTCCCTTGGCATAAAACATTGGGTGACAATTCATAAAACTTTCATTCTCTAGTAACATATTCCCTGACTTAGGTGGAAGACCTATACCTCAAGGTACAAGGACAGTATAAGTGGAGAATGGTGAATGGTCACTCTTAAAAACAGATGAGAAATATAATAACTTGTGTTTTTTCATTTCAAAGATGAATAATAATATGACAGGAGATGTCATTAGTGTTTAATGACTTTGTCTGAACAGAACAATTGAAGGAAATATGTTTGCTCTTCCTCATCCCTTGCCATTTCCATGATGTCATTAGGTCTGGCCATAACAACTGGAAAGTTAGAACATAGGAAAGGCACTGCCTGCATGGCAAAATCTACTCAGTGATGCAGAGCAGCCACGATGTGTATCACTGGTGCAGACACCAAAGTATCAAGAGAGTTTATCAAGAGAGCAGAAAATGAGAAGCAAGTTTTAGTGGAGGCATTTAGCATTGACTTGATCAGTAACTAAGCCATTGCAACGATGACTTAGTGAAAACACCGCCACATCTGGCAGAAATGAAGTTTTTACATGTCTAGGAATTTGGTTTCTTAGAGTTCTTTGCTAAGTTTTTGTTTTTCTTTCCTACATGTGGAGCTTCTGGTGCTGTGAAGCATCTGCTTGGCTGCCTGATCTGGCACCACCCATAAAGTGGCTTTGTCCCCTCATGTGGGTTGCTTGGCCACATGTACTGAGTCAATTATCCATTTTGAGATAGTGGATGTGATTAAGTTCAAGCTGTGGATATTGTCCTTCAAGGGCCAGAGGCCACAGTTTCAGTTTTGGTCTTCTTAGCTGGTGTCACCTCGTGCTACACTGATGACAAGGGGAGGGAAAGACTAGGCCTGAGTATCTTGGAGTAATGGAGAAGCAAAGGGTTATTTCTTTAAGTTTCTTCATGTCTCTTTGCAACAGTCCATTGCTGGGTAAGCAAAATTTCAAAATATGTATATCCACATATCAGAAGAATCACGGCAAAAAGTTATTTTCTAAATCTCTGAGCACAAGGTGCTAGGTTGGGCCAAACTCACAGCCTGGTGTCTTCATCCCTGACATAGCTGTGAGCAGCTTTAAGATAATTTGCCATTCACCAGGCCAAATTTGGGCCTTGTCCTGAACTCTAAACCAAGGGTGTGCCAGCTCACGTCTTGCTGAAGCCTTTTTCATTAGCTTATGATAGCACTCAATCTCCCCAAGACAAGGTTCAACCCCATTTCTTTGCAAGCCTTTTTAAAATTTTGTCCTCAAGAACTTTTACAAAGTAGTAAGTTCCCTGGGTTAATCACATACCATGCAAAGAAATATTTCTTTCTAAGCCATTTGACTTTTCCATCTTTCCAATCCATTCCCTCAGGCCTGTGGCTGACCTTAAGAAAAATCCCATCATTCTACATCCAAACCACCAACACACATTCAAATGGTCTAACTCCTTGTTTAATATTCTTTGTGATTCCTCTTGCCCTTCAAGCACCACATATCTAATACAAAAGAGCAGACAGCGAGGCTTAGGTGGAATTTAGGCTGGATAAGTCTGGATAAAGCAACATGGCTGCTCCATCTACTCCTCTAATTCCTGCCACTCCTCTTCGTGATGTGCACTGTAGTTTCCTTACTCTGCACCCAGTTTTCAGACTGCCAAAGTCATTCATGGTGCAGTGTTGTCCCCTGCTGTGCTTGAAGCACAAGGACATCCACTGGCTGCTGACATGGGCTGGAGAAATCAGCTCTCTGTGTTGGGCTGCTGCAGCTCCTGGGCTGTCAGCTCAGTCTTGGCTCACCAGTGAGATGCTGGTGGGTGTGGGATTGGTGCAGAGCTCTACTAGAGCATAAAGTCAAAGTAAAACCAAACCAGGAGTGGCAGCAGTACTAACAGAAGCTGCATAACAGAGCCAGAGGCAAAGGTAAGAAGCAGCTCAGGTGCTGCAGGCTCATCCCCATTCACAGCTGTAGGGGCAGGGGACAATGGGGGCTTTGCCACCACAGCACTCAGAGCGCTGCTGCAGAAACCATCTGCCCTGGGAAACAGAAACCCAGAGCACACACCTCTGTCTCCATGGGCTTCAAGAGGATTGTGCAGCTGCAGGACAATACAGGGATGTGTGTGAGGAAGAGATAGCAGCGATAGCTATCTCGGGGCTCTGCATACCGAAAACACCTTCAGAAGGAAAAGGCACTGAGATGCTTGGGGGCGTATGTGGAGCCTCTCAAATGAGTGTGGAATAACCATGGTGATTCAGGCAAAAGGCATCTTTTTGGTAAAAAGATTGTTCAGGCTTCCTGGACGTGAAAGAGCCTGAGGATCACTACATCACCTCTGACTTGTATGACTCAGGACAGAATTAAGCCTTCTGTGGGGAGACCAAGAATTAGTGGTTCTGAAAAATTCATCTTCAAAAAATCCAGCCATGAAAACATTTGAATTGCACCAGTGTGTTTCTGTTGTGTTGTCATACCTTGAATGTTTTATTGAGATCCCTGGTCTATTCTGGGTGATACCAGGAAGATTGGCAGAGAAGTCTCTTCAGCTCCTGAGAGGCAAAATGAACATATCTGTTCAGTGGCTGCCAGTTTAAAGAGCCAGATCTTAAAAGAGTCAATGCCTTCTTGTCTCAAGGATAAAGTTCAAATCTGTGTGATCAAAATTGGATGAACATAAAAAGGAAAAAAAACCACACTGCAAATATCCATGCAAATAAACATCACAGCTCTCTTTCAGTGCTATTTATATCTATTTGAGTTTAATGACCCCAAACATTGTATGAAGAGTTTCTCTAATGTGCTACCAGGACTGTTTATAGGAGACAACTGTCTCAAGAATGTGGCAGTGTGAAGACTCCCACGGCAGCACCCGTGCAGAAATTGCAGATCTACTTGGGCAGTCTCTTCCTGTCAGGGCATCAACAGGGAAAAAGAAGTGATGGTCTTGGGGTTAAGTTATCACATTCCATGGCAAGCAGGGATGGTTTGAAACCAGTGAGTGTGCATTAGCAATCAATTCAAAATGGCTAGCACACCAAAGGTGGGGACAGATGTGCTCTTGTGCCTGTAGCTGGAGAAATTTGGGATGTTAGGGCTCCCATTGGGTTTCTGTCATGTCTTGGCTGGTGTTTCCTGCCCCTTGGGGAGAGGCTGCAAGGCAGAGCTGCCTGGTGCTTGGCCTGTCTCCCCTGAGTGCTCCTGTCTGCCCCAGGACAGAGAGCAACCAGCCATGGGCAGCCCCAGGGTCACTGATAGCCCACTTCCAACTCCTTTCTTTCATGGGAGCACACGAGGAACACGGATCTGGGTCAGTGCTGTGACATACAGGCAGGATATATTAGATTTGTGGACTTGCACAGGTACCAACAGCCTGCTCTGGGCAGGAGCAGTAGTACTGCTTCTATGCTACTCAAAATGCCAGAGCAGGAGACTCTCCCTTCTTGCACTGCTTGTCTGGCCAGCAAGGTTGGGATCACTGCTCTGTGAGACTGGTGATGCTCCAGCCCACTTCAGTGCAAAGTCAGACAGATTACATTGAATCATCACTGAAGGACAAAAAATGTGTCTCCTAACAGTAAGTAATGTCTCTCCTGTTCTATATTGCTTTTAATTTACAGAGCCCCAGCCAGGGCTGAGCTATTCTGTATGCTATTAATTAGCTGATCACATGCCAATGCTAATTTTTTTCAAATGGTTTCACTATTTATAAATACTCGCCAGTTTGTGCCGACACACGAAGGGAGGGAGGGAGGGAGGGACATATTTACACCATCTACTTTTTGCAGATGCTTTGCAGTTCTCCTTTGGAGGGATTGACCTCTCTCATTTATCAAAGATGCTGTTTTGGCTCCTAGAGCTGTTTGTGTGGTATTCATCTCTGTGCTGTGCCTGAACTAAAACCGAGTTTAAGACTCACAACCCTTTTATTCCTCAGACTTCAGCCATCTAATGAGTCCAGTCACCCTTGTCTGCACAGGGGGTCAAATTAGCTGGATGCCCTCATTACTGCTCCTTCAGCATGGAGAGGTTTTTTTTTTTTTTAACTTACAAGAAATGCACTTTTGGAATAGGATGGAATAGAGTGGTTTCAGTTGGATGGAGCCTCCAGTGATCATCTAGTTCAACTGCTCCACCATCTCAGGGCTGACCAAAACTCACAGCACGTCATTAAGGGCATTATACAACTGCTTATTAAACACTCACAGCCAGATCACCTCTCCAGAAATCCTGAATATAAATTTTAGGACAAATAAATTTCATGCTAAAAATTGCTATGTTTTTAGGCTTCATGAATATAAAATGGGATGCTCAGTGGCTTCCTAACCAACAACACACATTTTATTTCTGTATTTCCAGAGCAAGCCAGCTAACTTTGGTACTATTAAGCCAACTCTACTAGCTGTTGAATTGAGTTTTTTTGTTGGTCCAACCTCAGCCCTAAATAAACACTTGTAACCTCACATACCTAGGCACAATGCAAGTCACCCTGGCTGAGAGACCTTTGCTCATGGAAAAGCAACATTTGATGTTCAAAAGAAGGGTTGGAACCAGCATGTTAAAGCATCTACTCACTATCCAAACAGTCCCTATTGTTACAGTTATTGCCAGCAGTATCCTGTTTGTCATTTTGGTGAACCTGCCCTAGAAACAGCCATTTGCCCTGTGGCTAAACACTTCCAGTGTGCAACTTGGAAATTCACCAAAGCAAGGGCTCTGGCCTCCAGCAAAACCTCTTCAAAATGCCTTGAGAAATAACCAGAGTCATAAAATTCCACGCACCCAATGAAAGAAACCATTTTCATATCCAAGTAACAAATCTGCCCTCCCCATCAGCACTGCTCTGATCCTACTCTACACCCGTCACATCCCAACTCTGGCAACAGGCCCTGAAGAAACTCTGTTTTGTGGACTGTGGGTGAAATCTGTGGCAGAATATTACTAGTGTGGAGTGAATAACTGGTCTGGACTTTTGTACAGTGCAGCTGCACATGTGGTGAGTCACCAAGAGCTTTTCGTGCCAGGCACCGCTGCATACGAGTTGTAAATGCTGTGTGAGTTATCTGCAGGAATATCTGCTCCTTCCCTGGGTGACATTCAGCTACTGCCTTTGATTTTCTTAGAGGCAGGTTGGACCCAACTTTTACAAAGTGGTTTCAAGCTCTTTCATGTGAGAGGCACTGAATAAGCACCCTGCAGATCTATTACTGCAGGAACTCAGCTGTTTGCTTCCCCTGGACCACTCCTGTCGCTACATCCACCTGCTTCAGCTGCAGGAGCTGAGGAGATGAGATGCAGCAGGGCAAGGGCACAGAGCTGGTGCTTCAGGGCCATGAACAGTTAATGCCTTGGCCACAGCACTGGTGCAGCTGGAGCTCTTCCCAAAGCTGGGCTGGAGAGCATCACTGTCTCCCCTGAGTCGCTGGAGTCGTGGCAGTGAGAAACTGCTCTGAGATCACCACTGGAATCCCTGGGTTTTAATGCTTCCCCTCCCCACCCCCTCCATTTTCCACTAGAAAGAAGTAAATTGGTAAATGCCCCGAGAGTCACAACCAGGCTGTGACCTGGTGAGGCAAGAGGAAGCCCTTGCTAACACACTACTGCTGGGAAGAGCACCTGGGTGGAAAGCCTTCCATGGGAAGTGAAGCTTTGCAAGAATCTGCAGCACTTAATTGCTTTTGAGCATTTCCAGTGCAGAAATGAACCACTGAATCTGATATTTTCAGCTTGTTTGGGGAAACTAAAACAGTTGGTTTCAGCAGTGGCAAGGACAGGAGTAGACAAACCAGTTCCCTGGGGTAAACTCAAATGGGATTTTCCAGTCTCCTACACCTTTCAGGATGTGTCCATGTATGCAGCTTTCCCATGTGCTGTGCTGCCTGTGCTGTCACCATGCCCACGGTACCTCTGTGACCACCCTGCTGCCTCTCCTCTCCACCATGGGCTGCCACACAAATGGATGTGGAAAATCCAACTGAAGATCCTAAAAACTACAAGCTCAGGGGTAAGGTTTCCCCAAGTGAGTTCTTTGCTCAGTCAATACCCTTGACAAAAATAGTATTTTAAATAGGCTGTGGTGTACTTTATGCCATGTGATATTTTTATGAGTGGGATTTTTTCCCTAGCAGTCTGCTCTAGAAGTAATTTCTGCTGCTCGACTCTGTGTGCAATTTTGTAGTGAAATTGGTTTAATAAATGATGGAATTCCTCAAAAAAACTGAAATTCCATTTGTGATCAATGCTAGTTTTGACCACTGCCACTGGACAGGGATTGTCTCAGAACAGCATGTTTATATACAGAGGTATTTTTTCCCCTTATCTTTATGAGTTTTCTCATTGAAAATACTTTTATATTTATGTGCTGTAGTATTTAAGAAGGCAGCTAAAAATAGCTAGAGATATTTTCAAGGCTAAATCTTCAAATCATGAAAATGAGGCTTGATTTAAAAGTGCCAGAATATTCCTTTTACCCCAAGAAAATCAGGATTATGCTGCTTCATCTTCCCATTCTTCCCTCAGCCCTCGTATCCCTCAGTAACTTTTGAGCCCACTGGAAAATTCCAACACTTCTGACAGAGGCAAGGGAATCAAAGCAAGTCCCTGCAAGTCACCTGTGGCTGGTTAGGGAGGAGAAACTCAGGGAGGTGCCCCCACCAAGTGCCAGCCATTGCCCTTGGGTGTGCACAGCCCCCAGGCACGTGTGTGTGCCCCAGGCTCACACCAAAACCACCAAGACTGATGCCCACATGGTTTGGCACCAGCTATGGGATGGCTTTTTCCATAGGCAGAGGTATTTGCAGGAAATGGAGAAGAGTGGGAGAGGGGAAGTGGGTGCTGGGGTCAGCACTTTGTAAGGGATGAGCAGATCTGAAGTTATCAGGAGAAAGTGGATGCTGTTGCAATATAAGGCCAGCTTTTAGGGATTTTGGCACATGGAAGCACATATTTCCAACAGGCAATATTCTGTCGTGTGTCTTGTCTGTGGAAATGTTATTTTCTAAAGTGGTCACTCAATCTCTCTGGTGAGAAAGGCAGAGAAAAGAGAGACCTGCTTGCATTAGAAATGCCACTGCCCACTCTTGTGGAGGAAAAGGTCTTCACATTTCCATTTACAGATTCTGCAATTACACAGCTTTCTCCTTTGGCCAGTTCATCTGCTAAACCTGATGTGGAGCCAGAATGCAAACAGGGATTTTTCCCATTACAGAATACCAAATCTATGATAAGCCACACCATGAAAATTCAGTTTTTAAGGAGGTGGGAAGAGAATGAGGGAAACTCCAACTGCTGCTGCAAGATAAGCAATGAGTTTTGCAGTGCTTCTAGAATCTGTGTCAGGGATCTCATAAAAAAGCCCCGTAAGCCAAAGGAGCACTGTGAGAAGAAAAACAGCAGAATTTGGGATAGTAAAATTTAAGCAGATGTTTGAACACCAGTTTTAGCCTATGGGACATCTGTGTGATAACTTTGGATGCAGCTGGATGAAGTCAGTAATTGCTACAGAAAGAGGCCTGTGAATATTGTACTTAATCCCTGGGTCTGTTCTGCACAGCAATGCAGTGAATATCATTGATGATCTTGATTATGTTTGTGCTTTTTTCTTATACAAATTCCCCTACTATGAAGGATTCCAATCAATCACCTCTTCTACTTTTCATTACCATCAAGTTGTAGTATTAAAATCTGTTTATAGATGCAGTAGCAAGCCTCTCTGAAAGAGAGTTACATACTGACAGCTTGGAAAGAGACTATGCTGGTTTTCTCAAAGATCACTCCTTAAATAGGATATAGTCCCAAAGATTATTCCTTAAATAAGATATAGATATTGTAATTTATGCATCATTTGCAAAGAGGGACAAGATTGTGATAGCATATATATACACACACACACACACACACACACACACACATATATATATATATAAAGATAAATATATACATATATTATATATATATATATAGAGAGAGTCTTCCTAACAGAAGACTGCATAGCTCAGAACTTCAAAGACTAACCAAGAATACAAATTGAAAGAGGTTGAATTACATTTGTTGTCCCAGAACACAGTGGATTTAACTGCACCCCTAACGCTTCTTATTGGCCAAAAAACAAGACAAAAATCAGGAGCAAACAAATAAGTTCTCTGAATAAATCCTGCATTGCCCCAATTTTATCAGCTGCCATCTAAGCTGCCTGGCAACCATCCAGGCCTGAATGACATTCCTGGACAAGAAGTAACCCCTGCATCCCTTTTGAGCTGTCCTCTCCTCCAGCTTCCTTCACCTCCCACCTGGCTGTCCTGCAGCACTCGATTGAATTTCTTTTAAAGCACTTTCTTACCTGCATAGTGGTCAAACACAGTGGGCACATACTCCTCTGGGAAGGCATCATTGGCATAGCTCATCAGCAAACAGGTTTTCCCGACTGCACCATCCCCAACCACCACACATTTCAGCATCTTCTTGGTGTTGCTCCTGCTCCCGTCAGTGCAGTTGTCATTTTCCTCCTTGCAGTTCATTCTTGCTGCTGCCGCTGCTCTTGCTGCTCCCAGGACTTCCAAGTGCACATGAAGGAAAAATGAAGTGCGATTGTATTGACTTTTCCTGAG
>NC_031774.1:55555749-55561983 GCF_001522545.3 Parus major
CAGCAAATCTCAAACTCAGGAAATCATACTAATGTTTCCAGGCTGTCACAGCCGCTTCTAACAGTTACCAGATCAGTCAAGAGGATCATCGAGGTGAATAAATTAAACACACAGAGAGGAATTGCATAAAAAAAATAAAAATAAATGAGTGCTCTGTCCTTTTTCGTTTGTCCCAGTCAGGAAATCCTCATCCTGCCCGGCTGTTCTCGGTCTTTATTGCGACTTCAGAAATATCAGCAGCCTGAGGCTTCGATCCGCATCTCCCTTCCTCCAGCCTGGCCGCAGGAATCAGGGATTCCTGTTAAATCCACTCCATTTTCCATTTCATTTCTAACATGGAGGAGAGTCTGGAGGTTTTTAATGGAGTTTTTCCTTTCTTTCTCCAGCTTGCTGTGTGTCAGGAAATCATGGGTTTCCTGCTGAATTCCATATTAGGATCAGTGGGCTTGTGAAGGGCTGCAAACAATGGGAGCTCTGTGTGTATTTGTACTTTGGAGGAACTCTGCCAGGACATGGAGAAAGGAAAACACTAGAGGTCCCCCTGCAGAATGAAGTTTTTTAGGCTCTCTGCTCCATCCTGAGCTCCAGCTGCTCTCCGGGCACCGGCGAGGAGGATTTGGGAGAATTCAGGATCCGGGAGCGCTGGACACGCACGGCCAGGCTGAGAGCCCCTGTCCCAGGCATGACCTCCTCTGATCTCAAATAGGTGTCTTCTCCCATTTGGGAAAGAGAAAGGGGGAGATGGAGAAGCAGAGAGGAGATATACTGGCTAGATAATGTTGACTTTTTGTCTCTGAAGCTCTTTAAAGTGTTTGTTATAAAGAATAAATAACTGATTTTTCAGTTCACACACTCAGAAAGTTTCTCTTGCCTTTCCCCTCATTCCCGCTTTCCCCCCCTCCCTCCCAAAAGACAGATTTTCCCCTCCTAATGTAGAGATGTAAACTCAGACAGAAAGAATAAAGTGGAATTAAGAGTTAGAGAAATTAAAAAATGAAACAAACAAACAAAAAAACCCTGTATAGCAGTCTGTGAAAAACCAGCTTTGAACTACACGGTTCCTTCCCCCTCCTCTGGTTTGTTCCGGTGCTTCACTAAGTCTTCTCCCCATTTAAATGCACAACAATCTGCATGTACACAGAGGGCAAAACTTCCCGCTCCTTGCACAGGAAAGATTTTGCAATTTCCAGCAGAAGCGAGCCAGACACTGACACAAACCCCAGTGCAGCAGCCCAGCACATCCTGCTGGCTGCATTTCCCTTGCACGAGCCTGGAAGGCTTTGAGAGGGGGAAACACTCCCCTGCTGGCACTCCACGGGTGATAAACACTCCCCCTGCCCTGCTCACACCTGGTGAGAGATAAATGCCCAAAAGTACACCAAGCTTGGGGTACTGCACACCTGGAAGTGCAAAGACAAACCCAGCCTTAGAAAGGAATCCTTTTAGCCCTAAACTGGATGATTAAGACAAACACAGCCATTATAATGGAACCCTGTAGTCCCAAAATGTGTGTCTTTCAATTTTTTTTTTTTTGTGGTGAAGGGGCATGGCAGATCCACCTGAAACCTCCCCTGGACAGGTTAAGTCTGTCAGAGCTCTTTAATGATTTATCTGTGCTGGATCAGCTCTGGACACCTTCCCCAAGAGGTGGTACAATTATAGAATCCTGTAACAGTTTGAATTAGATGGGACCTCGTAGATCATCTGGTCCTAATTCCCCTGCCATGGGACACCTTCCACTAGACCAGGTTGCTCCCAGCCCCATCCAGCCTGGCCTTGGACACTTCAAGGGATGGGAGATGGATAAAACATGTGAACAAGGTTTGTCTGCTCCCCTGGGGAGCCCCAGGGAGCTCTGTTTGCTGTCTTTAACCAGGAGTCTTGGTCATTCAGTAATTTCTGCCCTGTGACCTTCACCACATTCATCTTCCTCCCTGCTGTTAAGAAGGATCTGAGCAGGCAGTATATGGCCCAGCATCACATCTGCTATCAGAGGCATCACTAAAATGCTAATTTCCTAATTATATATATATAAACTAAAATTTCCCAGAGTTAGGAGACAAGGTGCATCTTCCTAGCTTCAAACTGCAGCCCAAGGCTGAGCTTCATCCAAGAGAACCTGTGAGCTCTGGCCACCAGAACTCCCATTCTCCAAGCAATTGCTCTGCTGATGACTTCCATCATCAGCAACCTCAAATCCTGAGGTGCAGCACATATTACAGGGATTTATTCTTCAAGCTTATTTCTAGTTGTAATTGAGGTCAAACTCCAAGTCTGTGCAGCTGAGCAGGTACCAGCACCCTGATCCCCTCTGTGCCTTTGCTAACAGCCTGCTGACCTTGTGAGGAACATCTGACAAATATGTAGGTGCATGCTGTTGCAAGGTAACTGCAGAGCCTGAGGAAGAAAAACATTCCAACAATTCATGGCTCAGTTCCCCACTGCCTCTATCAGACAAAAGCAAAAGCTGCCTTGCTTCTGGTGTTACACTGGCATAATCTATCTGCAAGCTTTTTTCAACATCACACATACTCCATTTAAAGCAAGATTTAATGCTGCTTGGGCCAGATTTAGGCCTGCAACAAAATCCCTGTGGCTTATTCCTCCCTGAGCAATTGGGCAAGCCTCAGCAGGACTGTGCCCACCTCCACATCTCCTGCAAGAGGTTAAATGATGAAATTTCCTTGCTGGTTTTTTCTAGAGGATTAAAGTGACTTTATTTTATCTTCCCCTTTAAAAAAAGGTTCTTCCAAAATTTAAAGGTTTTCTTGAGCTATCAAGGGGCTGAACTGGAGGATCACAGAATCAGAGAATCCCAGAATCATTAAGGTTGGAAAAATTCCCAAGATCATTGAGTCCAACCTTTGCTCCATTATCATAAATCAATTAAATCACAGCACTGAGTGCCACATCCAATCATTTCTTCAACACTTCCATGGGTGGTGACTCCACCACCTCCCTGGGCAGCCCATTCCAATGCTAGACCATCCTTTCAAGGGAGAAATTCTTCCTGAACTCTTTAGGTCTTTGCAAACCCTTCCAGTTCTAAGCTCTGATGCACAGGACGCTTTGTGGGGAACCAGTTTTAGTTAAAAATGCATCAATAAAACGCCTTATATCCCTCAGTGTGAACAATGGAAGTGCAGCTGTGATGGCAGAGCCTAAATAATGGATGGCCTGGAATAAGCCAACAGGAGGAGTTTATCTTGAAGGTGGGGAAGGCTGACATCTGACCTGCAAAACTCAAACTCAGTGCTACAAGTTTGCTTTACCTATATAGGTGATATATGCAGCTTCAGAGGAGTTATGATAAAGTAATAAAATAAGAATTGCATTCAGACTAAAAACACATGTTCTCTTTAATCTCATGACTTTGGCAAAATTTAGATCAGCTGGATCAAAATATTTTAAGAGCTGATTTAGTTTTAGGAGAGTTTGATCAGGTTGTTTTACAGCACTTAACTCAGGGGGCTGAGAGAGTGTTTACTCCTCTGCTACTCTGGGGTTGTTGTTGTTTTATTTATCAAGTTGGCTTTGACTTTGTTGTCTGAATTAACAGGCCAGACCTGTCATTTAGCAGCCTGGCAAAGTTTGAGACAATCCTGTTGCATTTTACAGAAGATTTGTTAACCTGCAAATGGCAAGTGGCAATTCTGTAGGTTAAGCTGACCCCTCTGCACTGCTGTGCAAGTTTCAGCTCCCCTAAGAGCACTTCTGAACAATGGAGCTGCCCTCAAGCCCCAGCCTGGAAGCCACGGGATTATTGGTAATCATTAGCAAAGATCAGAAGGTCTGATGATTTATTCTAGATCCAGGGCTTTTTTTTTTTTTGCTATTTCACTAATCAGGTTAGAATTGGTCAGCTTTTTTCACAAGATTTCAGTCATTACCATCTCACAAACCCAATAAGGGCAGCCTGGTTACGAGACACAGTTTGGAAAGACATGTCTGAAGCAAAAAAATATAAAAGTAAAGCCAACTAGTCTGAATGCTTGGAAATCTTGTTTCAATGTGTGTGGTTCTCAGGTATCCAGCCCAGTTGGTTTCCCACTGAATTTACAAGTTTCTAGCCAAGGGCACCACGGCACAAACAGATATGGGCAGGTGCTGTGAACCCTGGGAAGATGTCACCTTTCTAGCCAAGTTTCTCAGGCAATCTCTGCTCTAGATGAATTGCCTCTGACCTTTTGTTAATTAATGAATTTCCTGGCAGCAGATCTGTTCCTAAGACTGCAGAGTATCTCCAACTCCCATGTGCTGTGGGGATGCATCACCTTCATCTTCAACAGCACAGGTCAGACAGGGCTGCCTGGGACTGCTTCCTTGGGGGTTAGCAAGTTCAAGGCTGGTGCAAAAAATTTAGGTGAGAAGATCTGCAGGATATGAAGGACTTGCAATGTTTTAATTAGCTCTGCAATTAGCAATATCTTGGCAAATTAACTCCATTCTCTATTCCTGGGCAGGCTTAAAGGAGGAAAAAAGAGATATGATGCTCTGTCATGCTCTCCCTGCTCTCTTCCCCTGGCCAACCTGCCACCCCCACATTTCTCCAGCTCCTCCTGAAAGGCAGTGGTCTAACTTTGTGCAATCTTAGGAGTTTAAAACTTGACAGTCAGAGCAATGTTCTGCATTAACTGTTTTCCTCACCAGACCCCACTGATTTTAAGGGGGTCTTACTCTTCCTTAGGTCTTGTTCTCCAAATCCTCTCCTGGCCTAAACCAAGCAGATCTGTCTCTACATTCTCACCCTTAAGAAGTTCCCCAGGGTGGGGGATTTTGACGGTGACAACACTGCTGTGAAGCTTTTCTCCCCATGTCTTGCTGCTAGAAATAGACACATTCAGCCACTCTCCTTCCACCTACCAGTGTTGATGAGGAAATGAAATTTCTGGCACTACTACTGAACTGTAAATTGATTTCAGGCAAATCTTCTCACATTTTTCTTATCCTTTGTCTAATCTATTTAGATTCTGATTTTTTTTAGGGCAGGGATTGTGTTGGTATTGGACTGAACATAGCAGAACTATATTAAGCTTAACTATCACTGTGCTGTTCAAAACCAAGTTTCCCTGGCCATCAAATTCAGGACTTTGCCTGGACTATGTTGTTGTAAGAGCCAGCCTTTTGCAGTAAAAAAATCTTTGTGACTTTAAGACATCCCCACAATCATTGTATCTCTCATCTCCAGTCTTAGATATTGGGGTGGTGCCTGTTTGTTCTGGGGTTGCCTGAATGACCCTCCACATTGTGCTAAGATTTAATTAAATGAGAACATTTTATCCTTATTCCCTCCATCTTCCCCTTTCTTGCTGTCAGCCCCATTCATCAGCCTCACACCCCAGTGAAGTGGTCATTGAGACCTCAAGTGAATTTGATATATTGAAAAGCAGAAGCAGCAAATTCAGGAGAAAAAAATATGATAGTTTAACAGTGACCACAGGAGGGGTGGAAGTGCTCTGTGTGAAGCCTTTTTAGAGGCATCTTGCTGATGGGCAGGTGCTGAGAGTCAGCTTTGAGGCTTGTGGAGAGAGAGCAAGCCTCTCTCCAGCCATCCCACCCCACCAGGCAGCTGCCACCAGCACCACCACCGTGGTGGTCCATGCCAGCAGTGGGGGGTTCCCTGATTCCAGCTGCTGCCATGGATATAATTAGTGCCATTGGATTTCCCCTTGCAAAAATGAGCTAATAAAACAAGAGGCTTCTGGGAGAGGAGGTCAAACAAAGGAAGTTTCATGTCCTGTCCAGCAGAGAACCCTCTTGCTTCCCAGAGGGGGCTGCTGTAAAATGAGAACTGCACACGTTGTGTGTTTGTGTGGGTGTGAACAGGGAGGGCAGACCGTGCTCCCTGTTACCTCACAGTAAATTCAGTATCACTGACTGCAGACAGTGCTCTGGGTGTCACCCACACCCCAGCTTGGGGGACTTACCCAGAGTTGCATTTCCAGCTGTTTCTGTTCACAGGTATTTGAATTTGGACTCTGAGGATGAGTTTTCCTTGGAGCTGTGAAAGTTCCCTCTGGATATTGGAATATCTGCACCTGGTGCATATTCTCCCTGTTTGCATCAGAATTCTCTCATTTCCTTCCAGAAAAATCACTGGTTGTTTCCTCTGCCTTCTCTGATTTCTAGTTGTGTTCTTGCATGGCTCTTCTCTTCTCTTCTCTTCTCTTCTCTTCTCTTCTCTTCTCTTCTCTTCTCTTCTCTTCTCTTCTCTTCTCTTCTCTTCTCTTCTCT
>NC_031774.1:55562197-55604061 GCF_001522545.3 Parus major
TTCTCTTCTCTTCTCTTCTCTTCTCTTCTCTTCTCTTCTCTTCTCTTCTCTTCTCTCAAAAGCTGTTTATCTCTCCCTGTCTCAGTGGGGAGAAATGGACTTAGGTAAGAATTCAGCCTGGGATTAGCATAGCAGAAAAAAAAAAACACTTCAGGCAATTTCTTTCTCCCTACCTATGATGTTTTCCACAGAGATTTCTTCCTAAATTACATTTATTTTAGGTTGGGCAGTACAGCAGGAGGTTAAACAAAGAGAAACCTCATCTATGCCTCTTCTGCATCTCGAAATGGCATTTTCCTCTGCAGATGGTGGACTGCTGGGAATGTAAAAGGGCTGCAATCAGGAAATCAAGCAGCACTGAGAGCACCAACACTGTGATCAATTAGCGTCGTGTGTGCAGGTACTCAGTGGAGTCATTACAGGGACAAATCTGTTTTGTTCACCTCTGAGTAATGCTTGGGACATAATCTGCAATTTCTTTAAAAGCAGAGAAACTTCCCCAAGTTAGATGGGTCCAAATGTAATGTTTCCAATGGGGGAAGAGGTTCGTGTCTAAAAACATGCCAGCTGGAATCTGTAGGTTTGCAGCTTCCCCCTTTCCAGCCCAAATTGCCAAGCTGGCTTTATCGTTGAAATGAACACACGTCTGATTCATAAAACATTCATGCAGAGTTTTTACTCTCTTGGAAAGAAGGGAGCAGGCTGCTTCCAGGAAGGGAATGTGCTTTTTTGCTTCATGTGATCTTTCTGCCTCCGCTCAAAAATAAGCAGAAGGCTGCTGCTGCCTCCACATTCCAGGAGCAGGCAGACGGGAGGAGGACCAAGGTGGCAAGCAAAGGGATGGCACAATTTGGATGTGGTGTCTCCTTGCTGAGCCTGTTCTCAGCAGAGCCCTGTGCCAGAGCACTGCAATGAAGCCCAGCAGCACCATTTCCAAACCTGCTGCTCAGACTGGCACAAGAGGAGTGGATCATCCAAGCAAAGCCCTCATCAGTGAAACAGGAATGAGGAATCCTTCCTTTTTTTTCTGTCTATTTATACTGCTGATCTTCAGGGCAAGGCTCCTGCCTTGTTTGAAGGGTGTGAGCCCAGGACACAACTAAGCCAAATTGCTGATTGCCACCCATGGTCTAACCTGGCAATGAGCTTTTAAAAGGAGAAAATGCATAGAAAACTCTTCTGCTCTTTTTTTTCCCCTCTGCACTGGTTTTCTGCTGGCTGACGTTCCTCAGCTCTCGCTATAGGGACAGCTTGATTTTCCACAAGTGATGAGTGATGAGAATTATGGGAGAAGTACTGGCAGCAGTGGGTTACTTTGCTCCTTTTGTAGGAATTTGAGGTTTTATTTGCACTGCCAAATCATCCTCTGCTTTAAAGGTGTCTGTAGTGGTAAAATGAGTGAGCAAGGTAGGCACCCTACCTAGGCTGCTGAAATGTCCAAAAATCACATGAGCCTTAAGGTTAAAGCCTTAGGTCAAAGCCTCAGGACCTACAAATAGCTGAGCATACAGTGAAAGGGGGAGGGAGAGTGGAAAACAGTCAGAAGCAGGGCTTTTGCTGCAGGTAATGCAGCTGTCAGTGTTCCTGTGCTGATGTGTGTGGCAGGAGCAGCAGTCTCAGCCCTGCAGACACACCGTGGTGGGCACTCATGGCACACTCAGGCTGATTTAGGAACTCTTCAGCCATCTGTGCCTCCTCTTTCTTGTCACTGTCTGGCTCATTCCTCTCTGAGAGGGCGCTGATATCTCTCAGGAGGAAGCTCTGCTTATTTAGCAGTGGCCTTTTGTGAAATTCAGGTATAATGTATCGTGGGGGATCTGTGGCTGCTGAATCCTGCAGAGTGATGCTGTGCTCTGCACTGGGCTGCAATCAGCTGAGACAGCCCCGTGAAGCTTGCAAGGGTCAGGGCTCCCTTTCCCTGCTCCCCATTCTCCCACAATGGCACATTTATGTAAAATGAGCCTGGCTGGACATTAGCCACCATCTCAGAGCTCTCTGGGTTTGCTCCCAGTGCCTGCCACTGAATGGCAGGGATCCCTGTGGGTTATTTTCCTTATTTTAGGAGCATTTGGGACCAACCCTGGTTCATGGCAGTGTATTTTGCACTGGTGATACCTCTGGAGATTTAGTGTGCCAAACTGACTTCTAAGATTTTCCAATTTTGTTTGATTAAACAGATGTAATGGAGACAACTACAGTGAATAATCTATGGATCCATTCCCAGTGAAATATTATTGACTGAGCTTAACTCCAACATAATTTTTCTACTGTTTTCAGGAGATATTTGATAATAGTCAGATTACAACAGGTATAGTCAGAGCAACAGGTTGATGTTACAGCAAATTTTTAGGAAGTGGCCAGAAAGACCAGTTTTCTTTCTTGTATCTCTGATTTGCACCCTGCAGACATCAGACCTGATTATTTGGGTTGTATTGGGATGAACTCTACATTTTCTGATATGCAGAGTGCATATAATTTCTCCTCCTTGCCTGTGGTGGTGGATTTTGGGCAGAAGCCTCTGTGTCCTCTCTCAGGAGGGGATCAGTACAGAGTGGAGATGAACAAACATCACAAACCAAGTGGGTTTATTTCACAAATGAAGCAATATATTAGAGAAACCAACTTGAAGACAACAAGCCTCTGATGAGCATCAGTAATTTACACTTCAGACTTCTGTGATGGATTTTGCTCATCACTGGAATGAGCAGAGCAGCCCCCAGTTTTCCTGCAGGCAATCTGGAGACACAGCTTGATCTCAGTAGGCGTCATCCAGTAGAAGATTTCCCTGGAAAAGCTTTTCCCAAAGACCTCTGTGCTCATCTGAGCCCTGTGACCATGTCTTGCCCTGGATTTTCCAGGGGTCCCAGCTGTGGAGCCTTCCTCCAGTCACTGCTGTCTTTTCCCACCTGGGCACCCAAGCACAGAGCTGCAGAAACCCATTGTGGTCACACCCTCCATAGCAACTCCTCTGTATCCCCTGGGCTGCAGGGCTTGTGGTGGTGGTGAAGCACAGCCAGGCTCCCACACTCAGTCCTGAGCCCACCAGCCTTCATCACCATCATCAGCTGAGCCAGGAAACCACGGGGCAGGTGCTGTTCAGGTGCACAACAGCAAAGAAAGCAGATGGCTTCCAAGAGCATTTCAGTCCTTCCTGTCCTCTCTGCAGATCTCTCAGCCCTACCTGAGGAGGGGAAGGGCTGCAGTTCTGGAATATATTGTGACTTTCTCTCTGTCATGGGTGACAGCCCCATCCTTAGTTTGTGAATGAACAGCAGGAGTAAGAGGCTTCATTTCAGCCTGTCACACATTTGAAATCCTCCTTTTTGTCCTTCCTGTAGTTCATCCTCAGAGCTTCATCCACTTTCAAAATGCTCATTGGAACCAATTTTTCTACTTTAGCTATTGGTTAACCATTACAAATTATAATCCCCATTTAAAGCCATTCATTAAATATCTGAATAATGGCATGGTGCTTGCATACATTTCTCCTCTTTCTCAGATGTCTTGAGTGCTGTTAATTTTTTTTTTTTTGCCAGTTTGGAAGTACTGCTTATATTGCTACCATTTTAATGCCTCTTTCAATTTCACCAACATAATTTTGGGACACATTTTCATTTTTGGTGAAAAATAATAAAAAAAAAAAAAAAGAAGAAAAAAAAAAGTGAAATACATGGAATAACACAAATAAACTTACTTTATAGGTTTTCCCATAAAAAGGAGCTGTCAAGCTCTTCAGAAATCTGTCCTCATAGTATTTCCCAACTTTTTTGACCAGGTTCTGTTAACAGTCCTTTTCCAAATTTGTGCTGAGGTAAGGAGGACTGGAAAGCAGTCCATTGGGAAATCATCTGAGAGTGGGTTCATGTGACAGCTCTTTCTGAGACTTGTCATGCCGTGAATAGCAGAGCAACAGCCTTTCAGCACTCAACCATGTCACTGCCTGCCTTGCTTTTGATGGAACTGGGGTGAGTGCGTGCTTGTGGAAAGGAGGGAAAACTTAACCAGTGTTTTTTATTTCCGTACAAGGTCTGGTTTGTGTTCTCATTCAATGTTTGCATAATATCCTGATTGAAATGCCCTCCTGCCACCGTGGCCCCCCTGCTCCAGGGGCTCTGTGCTGGCAGGGTTTGCACCCAGCAGTGCTTTGAGGATGGTGATGGGAACACGCTCCTGTCACACCCAGCACTGTGCAGAGGGACAGGGACACTCGGAGCTCCAGCCTCTTGAAGGCCAAAGGTGCAAGGGACAGTAGGGGAACCAGAAGGGGAAGTGTTGTCCAGCTGATGTGTGAGGCTCTGGGGTTGCCAGAAATAGCAGCCCATGACCTTGACTCGTGACCACTGGTTATCTCTGGCTAAGATAAATGCCTTGGAGTCATGTGCTGTGCCTAAAGCAGGTTGCTCTGAGTGCGAGCTGGGGGCCAGAGTAGCTGTTTGTGGGATTTTCCTGATGTGGGACCTGCTACTCTGCAGCACTTGGGAAGGACTGAGTGTAAAGTGCTAAAATTGAAAGATGTAGAGCTGTTGGAGTGAGTCCAGAGGAGGCCATGAATATGATCAGAGGGATGGAGCTCTTCTGCTGCCAGGAAAGGCTGAGAGAGTTGGTGCTGTTCAGCCTGGAGAAAAGAAGGCTCTGGAGTGACCATTTTGTGACCTTTCAGTACCAAAAAGGGCTCCAGGAGAGCTGGAGAGGAACTATTTATATGGGCAGAGCATGACAGGACAAGGAGGAATGGCTTCAAACCGAAAGAGATTTGGATTAGATACTAGGAAGGAGTTGATGACTGTGAGGGTGCTGAGGCCCTGGCCCAGGTTGCCCACAGAACCTGTAGCCACAGGTTCTCCCATCCCTGGAGGTGTTCAAGGCCAGGTTGGATATGGCTTTGACCAGCTTGGTCTAATGGAAGGTGTCCTTGCCATGGCAAGGACTTTTTGAGGTCCCTTCCAACCCAAACCATGCTGTCATTCTGTGATTTCTGTGTAAACTGTCCTTCTGGTGCCACTCAAGCACAGCAGACAGTTCTCAGGGCTCAGGTCAGAGCTTCTCTCTGTTACAGCAGAGATGTTTGCCTGGAAATGTCCTTTAGGAAAGTACATTCCTTCTCCCTACCCAGCTGTATCAAAGACTGTGAAGACATCAACAATGAACACTTGATGACACAGGGGCTTGTCCTTAGTTCAGCTCTTTCATCCTCCTGTTGTTGCCTCTCCCTGTTGACACCATCCCATTGACGGGGCTTGAATTTGTGCTTGAACTTTTTGCATCACACAACTCCTACCAGCTGCTGCTGCTGTCCCAAGAAACAAAACCTAAGTCTGGACACTTCCTGTAGCTAAATTTCTTTGGCTGGCAAGTCCCTTGGCTCCCAGCCAGCACAAATCAGTTTAGGAACCAACAAGCTGGCAAATTTTGGGGTTTCAGAAGAGTAGGTTCAAAATGGGCTTGGAATACAAAAAGATATGACAATATAGATATGAAATCTTCTCAGGTGCACAATCACATCTCTCCTTTTCTTCCTCCCAGAGTGTAGAAACCACATTTACACCCGAGCAGGACGGATCTGGTGGGGCAAGCAATTTCCCATAACCACGAGGTTACTCCTCACAACAGGCAGCTGCTCACAGCTGCTGTTCCCACTGTGCATACACACAGCTTTGCTGTTAAGATGCAGGGGGAGAACTTGAGCTTTCAAACCCTAACAAGCTATTTGCTTCTCCTTCTCTCTCTCTTCCCACAGCTGACCTCCGTGTCCAGCCGCGAAGGCATTTTCTGTTTTACGAGTCGCGGTGAGCAGAGAGCCAGCAGGTGAAATCCCAGCCCCTCCTGCCTCTCTGTAATTAACAGCCCCAAATATGGAGCAGTGTCTGACCCTGTGACATTTTTTCCTAAGGCTTTTATTAATTTGACACTGGTTTTCATAGCAACTCACCAGGGAGCAGTAACAAACACTCAGCTGTACCTGACAGAAAATGGGGGGTTTATCTGCTCAAAAGGTTATTCCAAGCGTCAGAGGCCAACTGTGGTTTGGATCCTGGGGAACTGCTCCAACTCTTTGATAGAAAAAACATGGAGCACTAAAGTAGGAACATTAGAGTTTAAAAACAGTGTTTGTGTCACCTTGAGCTACTGAGCTCTGTCATTGTGGTCTACCCAAGCTCCCACTCTCTGTGGAGCAGGCAGGTAGGGGACTTTTAACACCCTTTATGTCCCTGTTCCTGAAGGAACACGGCCTTGTCACCTCCAAAATAATTTAAAAGAAAGGTTTTGTTTTTTTCATTCATTAGTTGATGGAGAATTCTTACGTTTTCTGAGGCGGGCTTTTCTGTTGTTTCTACAAAAAAACACTTTTCTCAGTGGTCTTGTGATCACTTTGCTCCTGCTCTGTCCATTTCTGGGGGAGCACACTGCTGCACAGTAATTCTTGGACACATCAAATTGCCTGTTTTTTTGGGCCAGACACAGTGACAATGGCCACAGTATGTGCAAATTGGTTTTTTGTGTTTTGTTTTGTTTGTTTGTTTGTTCATTTTTCCCCAGTGGACTCAAACATTTAGCTTCATGTGGTGTTTCGTTTCAGGGTCCCTTACCCTAATGAAATTTGAAGGCAGTGCTCACCCAGTGTATGCTCTATCTGAACAAGTGTATTTCCTTTCATCCTTTCCTTGATGAACTTGAAGTGCTCTGTTGGAAGATACTTCTTCATTTGTATGGAGTATCTTGACTTTACCCCAAATTCCAGCCATGATCTGGTTGCTACAATCAAGGACTCTGTCATCTCCTTGTTGATACATTTTTCTTCAGTAATTTTCAGTCTATTCTGTCTTTTCTCCTGATGTTGCCCATCTTGCAGACACCCCCTTCAGCAAGGAAGGGTGTGATGCTCAACACAAGGACATCATTCAGTGTTCTCTGCTGGTTCAGGACATGGTTCAGGGCTAACAGGGTGCTGCTGGGTTACCAGTTGGACTCAGTGATCTCAGAGGTCTTTTCCAGCCTTGATGATTCTGTGATTATAGAATATTTACCAATTTGCTTCACATATCCCTTGCGAGGCTGATTTCTCCCAAAACAAAGTTGGCTTTAAAGGTATCTGTCACATTACTGACATTTTCACCTTTTCTTAGCACAGACCTTGGTTCTTCTGCCTAAGAGCTTCTCTTTCTGGGCATTTCTCTGGGATGTTTATCTTATGAGTCTTTTGTAAAATCTGAATTGTTTCTGAAAAGGTTTGAATGCACTGGACAGTTGAGTGACAGCTGTCAGCATAGAATGAGAGAATCACAGAATATGCTGACTTGGAAGAGACCCATCAGGATCATGGAGTCCAACTCCTGGTCCTGCCCAGGACACCCCAAGAATCACACCAGGTGTCTGAGAGCATTGTGCAAACTCTTCTTGAGCTCTGTCAGGCTTGGTGCTGTGGTCACTTCCCTGGGGAGCTGTTCCAGTGCCCAAACACCCTCTGGCAGAAAAACTTTTCCCTAAACCTCCTCATACTCATGTTCATGCCATTTCCTCTGTGTTTAAGCAGAGTATGTATTTATGTAGTTATTAATGCTGGTTCCCCCTCTGCAGATTTAATGGTGGTGGCCTGAGACCTGTACATCCTAAATTTTTACTATCGTTAAACAGACAAATCTGACATTTAAATTCCCTTGAAAACTCATTATTTTATGTCTCAGATTCACTTAAGATCTCAGCAAAGCTTCCATAAAACAGCCTGTGATTGAGACAGGAGTTCTTTCCTCTCCTCCCTTGGATGGGGGCAGCACATGTGGTGATGTGTGCCTGTTAACTGCAGGTGGGGTGTTAAATTCACTAACACCTGCTGCTAATTCTGCTGAGTAGGTAAATAGGCCCATGCTGTTCTTCCCCAGCTGCTTCCATCTGCAGTGAGGTGAAATTTGAGGGACTGCACCTTGCATTTGTTTGCAAAGCAAAGTCATTCCTAGGTGTAGGCAGTTTTGGGAAGAAGGAAAGGACAAAGAACACCCAGATATCATAAAGCCTGTGTCCAAAGCAAACCCCAGTGCAGCTTCACAGCTGCCAGCAGAGAGGGGTAGCCAGCCATGCAGACAACAGCTGCATTGCCAAGGAACAAAATTACAGGGCCAGATGTTCCTCTTGGAAGTACATTAAGCTAAACTTGGTAGAAGAGTGCAGTAGCTGCCAAGTGCTTCTCTTATTTGGTCATAGGTAATGATTCCTCTATCAGGGAATGTGAAGGAAAAAGACCACACAGAATATCCTCATCAAAATGCTGTAGTTGAAACATTAACTTCTCTTGGACCAGAAAGATTTGGGAGCTCCATGGCAACCTTCACATCTTGTTTGAAGGATAATGTTGTTTACTACCAGGCATGAAGTGAGAAACTTACAGCTACTGAAGCCAACTGCTTTCAAGGTATTTGCTACTGAAAGGTGACTAAGAGACAATTTTTATAGCAACCGCAGTTGTTTGTGGGTGCTGTTGTAGTTCTCAGCTCAGGCTGAAAGTGAGAAGGAGAGCTTCTGGTTCTGTCTCTAAAGCGAATACCAGGAGGTCGGGTTTCTGAGGACGTGTTTGTGCTGCAGCCACGCTCTCAGCCCAGGTTTAAAGGAGCCAGCTGGGTGTGAGTGGGGACTGGCCACAGCACCTTCATCAGCTGTGTCTGTCCTCATGGGAAAGTGGTGAAGTGCTTTTCTGTCTAGAGCTAACACTGCGAGGCTCCTTGGTGCATTTAGGCACACAAGCTCACATCACATTCGTGCCAGCCAGTTGAGTGCAGCTCATAAAAGTGGCTGACTTGGGGCTTCTGGTTACCAGTGGAGAAGGGTTGATGGTTCTTTTGGGAAACCCACCCCTCCACACACCCCAGGCACCCCTGTAAGTACTTATCTAATGAGAATTTAGATGACTGAATCTTTGGAAAGAGGGAATGTTGGCATGTCTGAGATAACTGGAGAGATAATTCATGTCTTGCATCTCTTCAGACATCTTTCTTAAGCTCTTGGAATTTGATCATTCCCTCCTAAGACTCACAAGTTGCAAACCCAGTTCTTTTTGAAAGTACCTTCTATTTAATAACTGAAGAAGTACACAATAGTCCAAATCCCTCTGCCAAATAAATCTGTCAGTAAGGAACTCACCCCTAAAAATTACTTTGGCCCAACATTTCCTGTACATAATATTAAACTTAGTCCCACACCATCAACAAATAAAGATCCTATATCTCAGGGATTGCAACAGAGTCCAGAAAAGCTAGAGATCATAAATGAAACCTACAGATCATACTGAGAGTTCTTCTAATGACATCGAGCTCATGGCCCCACTACTCATCTGGGAAGGGAGGGAAAAGGTCAGGTTAAATGTGAGTTTTTGGAGTGAGAGCACACCGTGCTGCCTGCGTATTTTCCATGGGATTTAAGGACAATAAGTTTCTCTCCCCACCTAGTGGTCACTAAGAGCCTTTTAACAGAACAGCAGCCTAAACCTAAATCTGCTCAGCAGCAGATCCCATTTCTGATTTGTCCACAAAACGGGAAAATCAGGGAGGAGATGATTGTTCCCTTTGCTGGAGGTTATCTAGCTCAGATGAAAGCAGAGAGGAGGATCCCTGGAGGATTCCCCCTTTTTTTCCCAATACACTCTTAAAATACAGCAAGGAAAAGAAGTTGAACTGATGGGAGGAAATTACTGTGAACCAATCATTGGGCTGTAACCACTGATTTTTCCTTCCAGTGTAATCCTCCTTCTGTGGGTTTTGTGGTGAGTGAGAGCAAGTTTGAAATGTGACAGGCACAGAAACATCTTCATTGCCCAACAGTGTGTTTGGCCTGGCTGTGGGTAATTCTTTCTGCAAATAGCATGGCATTGAGCGAGGGGAGAGCAACGTGAAATTAAAATGAATATGGATGCTAAGCAAAGCTGATGCTGACTCACCTAAATATGAATAAGGAAGTCAGCAGAGTAAGCAGTGAAAGCAAAGTTTGAATTCTTCCCACTCCAATGCCCTAAGGTGTTATCAGTAACATGAGCAAAATACCTGGTGAGGCAAAAACCTGGTCATAGTACACAAGACATTCCACTACCTCCCCTGCATTACTCATCACTCAGATCCTGTGGGGAATGCTCCTTTTGGGAAAAGCACTCTTTTTTTTTTTCTTGCTACGCCTCTTTTAGAGCAGGTCACAAAGATGAAGCCTGGTGGTACTTTGTGCTGACTCTGGGATGTCTTCCTGCCTCAGAACTAGATGATCTCCTGCTGTGTTTCCCAGAACTTCACTGCAATTTTGTTAATCTGTAGCTGTGAAATGAGGGTAATGATATTTTTCTAGCTGTGAATAAAACTTCAAAAATTAAATTGAAAACTGTAATTAAAGACTGCAGCTATGCCAAAAGTGCTGACAGAGGTTTATAATTTACAGGGCAGCTCAAGTGTCCTCTCCATCTGGAAAAGTCCCAGGGAGCCCCTGTCCTGAAACACAGGTGGAGACAGGACCAAGGCAGGGGTCTGGATCATCAGCTCATGCCCCAACACACCAACTTCCCAGAAGAATTTTGTAGAAAATCCCTGGAACTTAAGGCTGCACTGAGGTCTTTGTCCCTTTCCTCTGAATGCAGACCCAGGTGATCTGTGGGGACACTGGGGAGAGGAGGGACTCAGAGGCTGCTCGCTCACGGTGCTGCTCCATCATCTCACCCTGGGGTCCCCAACTCACTGCTGGCTGATGAGCTTTCCCCTCCTGCACACTAATAAAGTCTTTTAATTGAGATTTGAACTGCTCTCAGCTCTAGAAAATTGGGACAAGCTTCCCTGTAGAGAAGACAGATACCTCCCCTCTGACTTCCCACCACTTGTCTCAGGTGTCAGACTGACTTTGTCTTAAATAAATAACTAAATTAGAAAGAGAATCTGAAAGCCCATGGGAAGGGATCAAATTATCCTGTGGCTCAGGTGAGGAGGAGAAAAAAGGTCTGGCAGAAGGTTTCCATATGTGACACCACATTTCTGAAAGGTATGGTGGGATCAGTTTAGGATGGAAGAAATGCAAGTTAAATTCCTTCTCATCTAAAACCTAGTTATTATTTTCTCCACTTGACTCTACAGAGACCTTCATGCTGTGCCTTACAGTGGTATAATAAAGCAGATGGAGAGAAATGTGCATCCTCCCTCTAGCTCTCTTATCAATACCTCTGCTGAACAGTAAATAACAGGGAAATGGAGCTCGCTTGTCAATGTTCCCAGCTGCTGTCGCTTTCTCTAAACATACAGTCAGATATTTATTGCTAACTGTTCTGAAATATATAACAGCATGGGACAGGGCTGTGGACACATTGTCTTGCTTAAATAAGATATTACTGACAGCCAGTGCTTGATATCTTGGGGTTTTTATACTTTTATTTTCAGTAGATGTTTCCCTTGCAGAGAGTGGCAGGGAAGCTGTCAAGGCAGTGAAAGTTTCACTGATTAATTTCAAATTAGGTTAGGTTGACAGCTAACCCTAATTCACACCTTGAAGACCTTAAGGGTGTGTTTGTAGGGGTATGTGGCTGATGATACATCGCTGGTCTGGCACAGCTCTGTAAGCCTGGAGGGGGAGTGCATCCCCTTCCCCACCAGCATCCTGTCTCCTGGCCCTGCCTGCTCACACCCAGCTCTGCTTTGTCTGTGGGCATGTCCTGCCCTCCTTGGTGGGTAGGACCCTCCTAACTGAGGCCACCTGCATGTTTCTGAGGCTTTACTTTAGCTCATAAGATGATGAATGGAAATACTGAGCAGGATGGACCACTTGAGGAGCCCAGTGGCAGTGTGTGCTCTCAGTCTGAGGACAGATTGTTGGGACACCTTTTCAAAAGCTCCTGGAAACCACACTTCTCTTGTTTCTCACCACTGAAATCAAGGCATCCAGCATCTACCACCTCCTGCTTTCCCACTCATCCTGTCAAAGAGGAAAATGAGTTTGGGTTGGGTACAATGTGTTCTTGACATTCACTCTAGCTTTTTTAAAATCACTTTATAGTTCTCCTGGTGTTTATAAACAGATCGTTTAATAATTCGTGATATTTTTTTTTTCAGACTGATGGTTTTTTGGTTCCCCAGGCCCTCATTTTCCACCTTTAAAAGTGAGAGTTACTCTGTTTACTCTCCTGGTGTGCAACAAAAAACATTTTATGCAAAGAAACAGCAAACTAATATTGCACTGTGGCAACTATTCTGAGTCATCCCGAGGATTAAGCAGGAACAACAGCAGTGGTAGGACTTGAATGTTGAGAGAGATAACAAGGCAGCAGGGAAAGGCTGTGCCAGCAGCAGCATCCCACCTTTCAGAGGGTGGGTGGCAGCAGTGGTGGCTCAGTCAAGACAGGGTGAGGGATAAACATCTGCCAGATAAGAATTGCACATGCTGGAGCATCACTAGAATCCAAACATTTGTGTATTTGGCTGCTGGTAAAGATATTTTCTTAGTGATGTGTTGGTATTTTGGCAGAGGTGCAGTGCTGTCCATCTCCCAGTGTGGAAAAGCCAAACTTGCCTTTTCCTGAATGCACTGATGAACTGAAAGAACTGACAGGCCAAAGTCACACATGTAGCTTCTATCATATACACATTAATCCCTGGTGCTGGAAAAAAATGAAAGAACCCTGCTGAAATAAGTTCCCAAATGGTTTATTTAAAAAAAAAGAAGTTTATTTTTCTCTGGCAATGCTTGATTGACCTATTTTGGTGGATTAGGTACTGGGACATGATGCTTATATAAACTTTCTTAATAAGCTGTGCTAGACACAAACATCCCTTATGAAAACTATTATCTTCTTGCTGCTGACAAGTGCATTGTTTTTATTGTTCAGAACACAACACAAGGCAAAAATACAGAGAATTCAGAAGACATTTTTATCATTAATAACTTCATCATTTCCCTTAGCCTATCTTTCCATTAAGGAAAGGAAATGCTTAATTCCAAGTGTACCATTGCTATCTTGGATCTGTGTTTGTAATTTCTGTCCCTCACAGCTTAAAAAATGAAAATCTGGGGAAATCCCATCATTTTGTCATAATGAATTTCAGTTTCAAACACTCTTGATGTGTACCATCACATGAAATATTTTTTTATTTAACACTAAGGAGGAGTTGTGATGGTATTGCAGTGGTTCCTGGGGTTCTCTCTTTACAGTGTAGGATTGTGTCTCAGCCTCAGCCCCTTGCTGTGAAATGTGGGTCCTGTGCATGGCCAAACAAGTCAACACTCTGAAGGAAGCAAGGGGCTGGCTGAATTCTGAGCGTTGCCAAATCAGGTCCCTCTTTGAGTTCTACCACTGAGTTCTTTCCTTCACACCACAAGTTTTCATCACCTTTGCTGATGGCAAGTAGCTTTCTTTTTCCAGTGCCTTTCTGCAGTTCTTTCCCACATGACAGACAAAATAATTTAAAAATTATTACTTTTTTCTTAATACTAAACCAGCTGCATCATGTTCCCAATTCAAATATCCTCATTATTTAAAACTGTTCTCTTCTTCATTCCTTCAGTATTTGGTCAGAAGAAATTAAGTCAGCAGAAAAAATGGTCACAAAGCCCAGCTGCCAAATATTTCCATTACAGAGAGCTCTCAGTCAAGTGTCTGCAGACATAATGAACAGGAACTGCAGCCAAGCCCACAGAAAATTGGGGACAATTTACTGGGAAGTTCACAGGACAGGCTGCAGCTCAGTTATGTAGGTGTACCCCTTCTCTCCCTAAAAGAGTACTTAAAATGTGGAAGATTTGGCTGAAGGGTCACCAGAAGTATGAAGGGGAGTTCTTCAGAAAAACCTGTCAGCATAGTGGTGGGCAATAAATGGCTGAGATCAGGTGCAAAGTAAACTCAGTTTGCTTCCTGGGTAAGTGACCCAAGGGTTGCTCAGGAAAATGAATCCTTTGCTGTCAGTGAGATCAGGGGTACTGGCTCCAGAGCTCGTGTTCTGGTGTTCCCTGGGAGAGGAGAGACCTGTGGGGCCCCATGGTTAGGAAGGACTGTGGTCACAGCAAGACCTGCTCTAACTTGTAACAATCCATAGCTGGGGTGACATCTCACAGGACAAACACAATCACTTTTCTCTTTCTTTTGTGGCTGACAAAGTGGCTCTAAGGAAACACCATCTTGCATCTTAAGGCTATATCTAAATAAAAGTGAGGTGAAAGTGGGTGGTGACAACAACATTACCCCAGTGGCACTGGCTGGGTATTTAGGAATATCTTGGAGGTGTTGAACAGCTTTTGGTGCAAACACTCCTCTATTTTGGTAACAACCTCACTGACTTAGTGGTGCAACACTTCTAAAGCAACTCAAGAGAGCCTCTGTCCCTGTTAATGTGAAACATTAAATAAATAAATAGCAGAAATCAACCATGAGAATTACTTGAAAATGATGAATTGACACTGACCATCCAGAAAGAGCAGATCTGGACTGAGCAAATTACACTTTGTGAAACAGAGTGTTGAAAAATCTGGAATATGTGTAACCTTTTCAAAATGGTAGAGAATCTGGGCCCACATCCTAAGTCAGTGAAAAAGACATGAGGAAAAGGTACACATTTCTCTTTCTCCTGGTTAATTGACTGGCTTACCCTATCTCATGGAGTTATCTTTTTAAATAAAACCTAGTTAAGTGATGTTTGAGCAGTCAGGCCATCCATAATTCAGGCTGGCAAGTTGCTGGCCCTGAAGGTACAGAGGACATAGCAGTGCCACTCTGCTGAGGGTACAGGAGATTTCTCTGGCTTTGGGGAGACAAAGAAATGCACAGCTCCACAATAACCTACAAACACGTAGGTGAAAGCTGAAGCTTTCTCCTTTGCTAGGAAATGGAAATTCATTAGATACCTCCTGAAGGCAGGCAGCAAGATGTTTGCTAGGATTAAGGTTTTGAATAATTTCTGCTCTCTTGGAAAGAGCTGATGGTACTGCAAAAACCAAGAGAGACAGCTGGATGGAGAAAAAAATTGAAATTATAGGATATATTTAAATGTTAAATAATATTTAATATGTGGTGTCTGAGACAGAATGTGCTTAATTAGGGGAAATAGGAAATCTGTCTAAGGAAATAAATGAGTATTGACTGAAGATTTGAGGGGAGGGGACTGAACTGACCCAGGGTGTCATTTTCGTATTGCTCTTGGGATGAGTTTGGCACAAATTGTATAAATGTCAAAAACAGGTAAAAAGATAATTGTTGATGTTATTTGGACTTAGCCTTGCTCAAGGTGGTTGCTGTTCACAGCTGAGTCTCCTGAGAGGATTAGTAATGCAACTAATGAAGACTAATAATGCAGGTAAATTAGTTTGTATCTGATGTAATGGACTGTTTTTGAAACTCTAATGATGTAACTGGGAAATCTGTACTCATTTTCAAGTTCCAGATGGTTTTAGAGCTAAGTCTGATTTTCTGAAAAATCTCAGTTGCATCAACTTCAGAACATCTGTATTTAAATGATGTCTGTCTTGTCCTGTATGATGAACAAGGTATGCATTTTCCTCTGCTCTTCCAGGAAATGTGATTTATGGTTTTATACTGTACAGCAGGGATAGCAAAATGAGCATCCAAGTTAAGTTAGGAAGAGGCAATTTTGGGTGCTGTGCAGGGATGGGCTCCAGATTTGGTTAATTACTTCACACTGAAGGAATGACCATGTGAGAAGTGAAATCTCTGCCCTGTGTGGGATTTGGCAACTCTTCTAACAACCAAACCCTACCCTGAATGGAGCTGTGGACACTGCCTGTCCACCTGTGACCATACAGTGGGATTTTCCTCTCTCAGTCCCTGTCTCCCACATGCACATGGAGCTCCTGGCTAGTGTTTGGGGGCTTGGAAAGACTCAGGCTGAACTTGCTTCAGCTGAGTTTGGATGGTTCATCCCCCTGGGAAGTGGGGGCAGATGAGCAGAAGAGATGAGATTGCAGAGCAGGACACCTTCATCTTCCTTCCTTCTTTATACCAAGTCTGGGATTTGATAGCAGGGGTTTGATATGGGGACAGGGAACACTCCCACATTGTTTTCCAAGAACAGATTTTTTCAGCACTTTTTATAGACAGGCACCTCTATTATTTTCTGTAAAAGTACATTTAAATGCTCTGATGTTAGTCTTATTCTCTTCCTACATTTTGTGACCCCTTAAAAATGAATCTGCAGGCCTTTGTCAGCAAACTGAAAGCCACCAGCTGGAAGATATCCCTCACCACATCTTGAAGCAGCCATCACAGTGTCTGCAAGCTTGACATGTCCTTCCCTCCTCTGAGCACCTCGTGACAGCACAGCAAATAAACCAGCTCTTGTGTGTGCTTGGATTGTGCTCTTGGCTTCTCTTTGGGTAGGAAAAGTGTGGGCAGAGCAGTGTTTCTCTCAGGTGGGGTGTTTCTGAGTGTGTGCACGTGAGGTCTTTATGGAAAGCTCTTCTCCAACAGCCAGCAGCAGGTGTGTGTGGGGTGCACATCCAGGAAGGGACTTGGAACAGATCTCCTGGAGCTTGGCTCATGCCAGACACCCTAGGACTGATAGAAGGGTTCTGTGGGAACTCTGCCTTCCAAAATTCCTGCATGCATTTTTGCCCTCCTGACTCATAGGAAAGCTTCTTGTGGCCCTCTGCAGCATTGAGAAGTTGTGATGATTAATATGAATTGCCTGTGTGTTACCTCTAGTTTAATTTCTATCCCCAGCTGAAAAACAGAACAAATTATGGCAAGGAAACTGGTGAACTCCTGTGGCATCACAGAACTGCAGCCAACAGGTCACAGAGCCAAAGTTGTGATGATCAGAAAGTAAAACCTCATGTGGAATAACAAGAAAATTTTCTCAGTTGTGTATTGTACCTTTGAATAATCCATGTAAATAGTGCCAAAAGTCCAGTAAAAAGGGTAATTTGATGGGCAAGAGGAACCTTGGTGGGTGATCACCAGGGACCAGCTGGGTACATGAAGCTGTAACACGGCTTGTGCCCCTTTCTAGTGTGTCTGATTTTGTTCATGAGCAATGACTACTGAACATCTTAATCTGTTCTCAGTTTTGGTTATTGTTAAATGTTTTCTTCTGTGTTGTTTCTCCAGGGAAATGTTAAATTATCCTTTTTCTTTTTATTTTTTTTTTTCCTCCCCATCTGTCTACTGGTGTTTATCTCTTCCTGGCAGAAATCCAAGTTTAGTAATTAAGGCACTAGGAACAGTCAGAGGTTGGATCAGTAGATAAAATGTAATTATAATAGATCTATGAACCTGTCTGCAGTAAAGATTTTAACACCTTAGGCCAAATCCTCCATGAACACAAACAGAGTTTTGGAGATCACACTGTCTCACACCTACTGGGGATCTGTGTAAAACTGCATTGACAGCTCCATTGTGGCTGTGTGGCAGACTTTTTTTAAAAAAAAAATTACCTTAGGAAGATGATGAGGTGCAATACCCTTCCCAACGGGCAGTTTGGAGGAAATGTGTGATTTTTTTTCTCACATCCTGTGATATATGCTTGCTTATCTTTTTCCCCTGGCAGTTTTCAAATGCCGTGAAATAGAATTATGTCTGTATAGGTAAAATCTTCAGTTGCAGTGGTGAGCAGCTGGATTACCTATATTAACTAGACAAGGGGTGTAACTTATTCCCTAATCTGGGTGCTTAGGTGAGGGTTTGTGATAGAAACATTCCACAGAAAATAAAACTACAAAAAGATAATTTTGGAGAACAGAAGAAAAATGCCTGAAAATTCCCCAAATCCCACCATTTCTGGGCATCTTGTCTACCCTTCTACTGAAGTCTGGAACAGGTTTCCATGCCATAGCTAGTGGAAGTCACTATTTCTGTCCTCCTTGACCTCAGGAAAGGCTCTCTTGGGACACTGGCCTTGATGTCTCCCTCAGCTGTGAGCCCTGGGGAAACTGAGGTCAAGCGTTATCCACTGAACCCTGCAAAGTGCCAGATGCTGTTCTGTCACCTCCTGGCATGGATCAAACACTGCAGAGGGACATGTGGGAAGGTTGCTGGCCACAGACATGGCAAGAGAAGGACTTTTGAGTGAACAGCAGCCCCCTTAGGTGATCAGAAGTTTTCCAAGAGACTGTATGGGTGAACCCCAACAAAAAATGAAAAAATTAAAAAGAAAGAGAATATTAAGGCAACAGAAGCCTGGTGGCACTTCCTACTTGCCAAAACTGAGGGGCACAGGTCCTGTAGGAGCAAAGGCAGCAGCAGTTAGATGAGAACAGACAGCTTATTGCATAATGAAAGTAATTAGTCCCTCAGTGTGTCTTCCTTCACAAGCAGAACCAATAACCTCATGTCTTTTAAACAATGACAGCTCCTCTAACTCAATAGAGAGTTTAAAGAAAGCATTGAATAAGAATGCAGCATTATTGTAATAGGAAGAAAAACAGCCTCATTGAAATGTTAGGTACATGCTCCATCCTTTAACAGAGATTTCAGGGAGCTGAGAGTAAAATTTGAGTCTATAAATCTTCCTGTGTTAGTGTATAACATTACATAAGGTAACACAAAGTATAACATGATACAGCAATACAATATAATAATATAAAATTTAAAAAGCATCTGTTCTTCAAAATCAGGGTCCAAAGTTCATCTGGCCCTTCTGGGTGGCCTCTTTCCTTATGTGGAACTGATATAAAAACTCTTATCTCAAGCCTGTGCCTGCACTGAGTGTGTGATCAAAGAACTGCAACCATCTTTAAAGTCAGCAGAAAGATGCATGTCTATCAGAGATGTATTTCATTATGATTCAGAGGTGCCAAAAGCATCTTTTTCCTTCAAGGTCTGCCAATTCATTTGAAAGATGATGTAAAGGATGCATCTGTGCAAAGGCTTGGAGTTATACAAATTGGGAAACCAGTTGTTTATCCCTTCAGAAGTCTCACATTTGCACAAGTAAACACTGCACAGGCTGGAAAGGACGAGCCCCACACCGTGTCTGTGTCTAGCTGTGAGTGCTCAGGGAGGAAAAGCTGTGCCTGGCTCTGGCCAGAAGCTTCTGGAAGCAGCAATGAGCAAAGCTCGTGGCAGCACCAGCACATCTATAAAACACAGTGATGTTCCCACAGAAATACACTTCTGTGGTTGAGTACATGCCATAGAAAATATGCCCCATGCAGATTTTTTTGGTCAGTTGGTTTCTGGCTGGGGAAGACAATTGGAAAGAGGAGTTTACAGGCACAAATCAGCTTTGTTTGGGCTGAGTTCCATTTGTGATGTAAGAAATGTAGGCCCCAGCAATGGCAGCTGCTCGGCTGTCCTTGGCTCTTTCACTGTATTTCAGTGTTAAAGTGGCTCTGGCAGGAGGAGTCAGGAGTTGGGGATTACCTGGCTCTTAGGAAACTACACCAAATTAATTCATTTTGGGAAAATGTGTTTTGCAAACAGTGAATAAAGATCAAAACCCATGAAGTGACATTATCTCTGACAACCTTTATTTCTATGGGATATTTTTGTCTTCTGAAACAGAACTTGGTAGGGATGATTGAAATAGGGTACTTTTGTTGTTGTAGTTGAAACTAAAAAAAGCAAATACTGTCTGCAATTAGAATTTTCAGTTGGGGTGGGTTTATTTTTGAGTATTTATTTCCCTAGTAAGCTCAAGGATTTATTGGAAATTACCAGTTGGAGCTACAAAAAATTGTCTTGCTATGTACAACTTGTCATTTATACATGTAAAAGTTAGCTCTTTGAGAAAAGCTTGTTGTTTAGGGCTGTTCATTTTGTTTTTGTTTACCTGGAAGCCAAGTCCATGAATAAAGAATCACAGACTGGTTTGGGTTGGAAGGGACTTTAAAGACCATCTTGTTCCATCCCCTATCCCAGGTTGCTCCAAGCCCCATCTAACCTGGCCTTGAACACTGCCAGGGATGGAGCATCCACAGCTTCTCTGGGCACCCTGAGCCAGGGCCTCACCACCTCACAATCAATAATTTATTTCTAATCTAAACCTTCCCTCAGACTGCCCTGGTCCACGTGCAGGATGTTGCATTTGGCCTTGTTGAATAATAAACTTTTGTGAGGTTTATTATATTTTTGTATGAGTTTTTCTCAGAATCTCAGTTGTGATGGTAGCTGCTGCCCTCAGATTTCCTGTTATAAACAAACAAAAAATCAAAAACTTTTGGTTCAGATATTTGTCTCAGTGTTCAAAGAGCAGCTAGATGAACTCACGGAGGAAGAACCAATGTTAAATGTGAAGGAAACACCTCTGGCTTAGGAAACTCCTGGAGTGCAAAATATCCATTTTGGAGAGTAAGCATGGACTGTAAAGTCACACAGCTGCCAGGTGCTTGTATCCCTTCCCACACACCTGTCCCCAGTCAGTGCTGGAAACAGGATAAAGGCTCTTTTATCTGCAGCACTATCTCAGGTTTTTGTCCTCATGTTTTTATTCTGTGTCATGAAACCACACAAATTCTGTTGTCTCAAATTCTGTTGTTTCTCAGCAGAAACACACCTGACTTTTGGAGCCACTTTGTCTGAATATCACAGCAGAAAATAAACCAGCTTGTTGATATGGTAATCTACATTGCAAAGTGCATATGAAACAAATAAAAAAAGAGTCTATTGAAACAGAAAGGTGCTGCAGTTGGGTGCACCCCAGGTAGCTTTGGAAACTGTCACTTTTTGAAAGTAACCACTAAAAATTAAAAAGACATGCAACAAAACCTCATGAAAATCCCTTAAAAGCTTAATACAAACTTCATTAAACAACAATCAGAGCAGCAAACTATTTGTGGTTTGCTCTGTTCATATGAGCCCATTTGTGGCTTGACTTTCTCTCGATGAAATTCTTTGTGAGAGCTGCTCTCAAAGGCAGGAAAAACAATGGGTTAGTTTCATGTACCTGATTTAAACAGATTACCCAAATTATCATTTTTCACTGCTGCCAGGGAATCAGAAACAACCTCATATTCTTCTCCTCAGTCCCAGTCATTTTGGCATCCACAGTGCTTGGACCAGGGAAGTGTGAAAGAAACACGAGGTAGTGGCAGTCCAGTGGAAAGTTTCAATAAGTGGTTAATAAGGTTAATAAGGCCAGTGCAGTAATTACATGGGGTCATCTGGATGTAGAGATTTTGGGGAACTTTATACTAGAAATAATCACTGTACCCCCAAGATGCTGTGACCTCCAGCTGTGACTTCTCCAGCCCCTTGGTACAGCCAGTGTCAGGACAAAGGGGGAGCTCTCCAACAGCTTCAATTTGGTTAAAGAAGTGCTGAGCTGTGTGTTAGAGAAGAAAAGGCAGATTCCCAGTGGTTTAGGTGTGCTGAGTACCTCTTGCCCTCACCTGATGTCATTTGGATTAACTCTGGTCACACTGATGCACCGGAGGGGTGCATTTGCCTGGAAAATATCCCAGCTGTCAAAAATAAACCTATACATCATTCCCCTTTGGTTTTGTTTTGTTTTTGTTTTTTTTTTCCCCTAAATTTTATACTCAAGACTTCAAGTTTGATAAGTGAAAAACCATTTAATCAAAACACCTTTCAAAAATGGAAACTACAAATTAAGAGGACACATTGCCTTAACAAATGTCTTCAGTTAATTTGGACTGGGCAGCTGCTTGAGGAATCCCAGAAGGATGTAACATAAGGCTATGCCTATTTTTCACCAGCAGTCTCCAAGAAAATTTACCAATTTTTCTATTATTAATTAAGGTCTTCTGTGTTCTTTTATAGAAATCTGCCCAGAAGGAAGCAGGACTCAGCTTCTACCTCTGATGGCACAGGCAGTGCTGTGTTTGACATGCTGGTCCCTCAGAGCCTGGATAACATGAAGAAATATGAGATGTCCTGCAGGAATGTGGAAGACCTCATGTGCCTTGGAGCTCAGTGAATTTCCAGCAAAATTTACTTTTGCTCCAGATTCATATTAATTCCTCAAAATCTGCCAGTTAGGATACTCTTAGCTAAGAAAACTGGAGGAAATTGAAAATCAGAGTAGACCAGAGTCACTCTTGCACACAGGGTGTGAGCTACTGGAAAAGAACAGCTTTAGGTATTCCTGTGAACCTGGGGAAAATGCCTCCACAATGCAAAGCAGCTGTGGAAAGCCAGGAACATTATGGAAGCTGTGTTAACAAGGGAATAGGGAGTAATACAGAAAGTCCAGGGGCTTGACAAGTTAATCAGAGCTGGGCAGCAGTTTAAGAAACCTCACAAGGATATAAAGCAGAGCTGCTGAAATGATTTCCACCAAGAGCTGCTGAATAGATGTAAACACTGCGAGGGGTTGGGTCATTTCACTTCCAGAGGGATCTCAGGTTATACAGGAGAGCTGGGGAGTGGGATTGGCAGGGGTGATGCTCTGGGGGAGGTGTGTGACACAGAGCTCCTGTATGCAGGGCACAGAGGGGATGGAGGGGGATTAGATCACGTGGGGAGATGGACAAGGGAGAATGGATTTAAGAAGAAGGAAGATAGATTTCTATTTTATATGAAATTCTTCTCTCTGAGGGTGGTGAAACCCTGGCACAGGCTGCACAGAGAAGCTGTGGCTGCCTCATCCCTGGAATTGTTCAAGGCCAGTTTGGATGGGGTTTTGCACAGCCTGGTCTGGTAGAAGGTGTCCCTGTCCATGGCAGGAGGTTGGATTGAGATTATCTTTAAGGTCCCTTCCAACCCAACCCATTCTGTGATTCTGTGACTTATGGGGCTGAAACAGGATTCAGGACAGAAAGGCAACCTGAACCTGCTGGATTTGAGAAATAAACTAGTAGGTGGGCTAAGAAAAACACAGAAGATTTGAATAAATAGAATTTCAGGTAATATTCTCTACACTGAGTCTCTGTTCAGACTGCACAATATAGGATTAGTAAATCTTATTCATTAAAAGCAGAATTGTGTTGTTTAACTTCCAATTAATAGGTGTATTTCAGCCTCCTAGGCAAAGAAAACAGAGTAACTGGAGACAGACCTGCTCATGCTGCTGATCAAATTGCTTAAATCTCTTTTAAGGGTGTTCCTCTGTCTGCTTAAAAACCACAGTATATTAACATTTCTTAAATACACAATGCTTTGCCTGTGTATTTAAGAAATACTTAATTTAATATATTAAATATATTAAGTTATTAAATATAATAAGTATTTAAAATACTTATTTTAAAATTGGCCATGGGTAAAGATCATCTTCAGATCCTGATCACCATTACTCATTATATGGAGCATGAAAGAGGAGAGTGTTCTTTTCCCTTTGCAAAAACATGATATCCTTGGGTGTGTTTGGTGGTTTCACTCCATTGCAGTGCTGCTCTCTGAATCCATTGTGTTTATCCATTCTGCATTGTGCCACCTTTGGAAGAGGCAGGAGGAGGAGGCAAGTGCAAGGAGAGGCGTTTAAGAGGCAAGAGATCAGGGTCATGAAAAGGGGGAAAAAGGAGAATGGTGAGGAGAAACATGAAGTGGAGGGAGAAAGAAAAGGCTACAAAAGGAGGGAAAGGCACACTCAGTGTGAGTGGAGGGATGTGGGAGCCATTGGAGCTTGGCAGAGGACCCAGCACTGACCTTAAATGCAGAGCACAGGGAATCTGCAGAGCCTGTGATTTGAACCATCAAGGGCATCTGATCGTCTTCAGCTCATGGGACTGGGCTTGGGCATCTCCTGGAGGGAGGCTGAAATCATGGAAACACTTTGGTGTCAGGAATTGATGTAACCAGGACAAAAGAATGGTTTAGAAGAGGCAGGCAGTTTTGCTTCACAGCATAGATAATTCTGATCGTATTATGTTTTCTGGTTTTGTTGGCAAAAATCTGACAGCTTGAGACAACAAATGGCTTTTAACTTATTGTTTTCTCTAAGGAAAGCATTATTTTTTTAAAGATCTTCCCATTAAATCTGCATATACTTGGAGCCTGAAGAAAACAATCTGATGGAGCAAAGGAGAGGAAGGGGATGGAACAGATGAAAATCTATTTGCTAAGTCCTGCAATGGAGAATATATATTTTAATGTGAAACAGTGAGGATGAGGGAAGCTTTAGACAGCTTCAAAGCAAAAGCATCCAGGCAGACAGTCCTGCAGGACTTCAAAACCTTGATTGGAGACAAAGCTTTTTGTACATCAGAGCTTGGAATTCAAATCAAGCAGAGAGCAAGCCAAGCCAACATTGAGCATTTTGCATTTCACTTGATGTCCTTAAAGGCTGCAAGAGTTTATAATTTTCTGCATCACGTGCTATTTTCAGCACTGTTTTGCAGGTGTTTCTTTGCTTCTTTTCTTCCAGTTTCCTCGAGTGGTTACACAGATTTGTAGTGTATCACATGTGTTTTTTAAAGCTTTCGTTCAGCTGGATACTCCTTCCCTCCCTCCAGCCTCAAAGGCAGATTTACAGGGATATTTCAGAGATATGACACTGCATTATTTTAAAAGCTTTGCTCTTCTTATCTTCATGGCCTTGGAGGTCACAAAGAACTACATGTGAGGATAAGCATCAGGTTACCCAGCATGGAATAAAGTGAGACTGGATTGCAAAAAACCACTTTAACACATAAATCCAGATACTCTTTGCAGTGTCTCCCCTCTCTCCTATCACTGATAAGATTTCTTGAATTTATTTTAAAAAAGACAGGAGGGGAGAGTGCTAGGAGAGCAAAAATATCCCCAAATGTCTATCAAAGGACCTGAAATAACATTTTAATTCCATCCAAATAATGCTGGTTCAAGAGTGGCTCAGTAAAGATATTTTATGACAAAAGCAGCAAAGGAATTTTGTTGCCTAACTACCGATAGGGTTTATAATTCATTAATGAATATCCAAAAAATCATCAAATGTGGAATGTTTTCAAATTAAGGGCAGTGAGGAAATTACATTTGCTTTTGTTGAAGGAGCAACTGCATATTGGAAAATTGTTGGAGGCTCTGCTGGATTTGATTCAAAGAAAAGCTTACAGCTTGGTTCTCCATTGCCTCTGTTTTATCCTGTAATTTCAGCCACGCTGTTTTTCTCCATGTGCTGCTGCAATTAAGGAATGGGGATGTTTTATAACTTACAGTTCTGGCTCAGCTCAGCTGTGCCAGAGAAGGGGAACTGGGAGACTTGGGGTATGAAATTTAGGTTTGGCCACATCCAGAGACAACTGAGGTGACTGGGGGTGTGGCACCCCAAATCTTGGCTCCTGGGGTGCAATATCCAAACCTGCCCCAGCTGCCTCCTGGTCTCAGTAGGATGAGATCCAGGTGGTTGGATTAGCTCTGCCTGGGAAAAATAATAAAAATTGGACAAATAAGCCTGGTTTTGTCAGTGACACTTGTTATTTTGGCTGAGCCTGGTGTGGCTGAGGGAGATGAGGTTCATTTGGCAGTCACAAAATATCTCCTCGTGTTCCCCTGCATTTCAGTGCTCTGTCTTTTCATGCAGAGTTCAGTTTGCCCCTCTTGCTCCTAACCCTGATTTCACTGTCATGCTTTTAATGTGAAGACAGAAATCAGCTGTTCTACAAGGAGAGGCAGCTACTCCAGGAGCTGAGGTAAGGGGTGCAGTGGGATTTAAGAGGCAATGGTTTCAAACTGAGGGAGGGCTGGCTTAGATCAGATGTTAGGAAGAATTTCTGGACTGTGAGGATGGCGAGGCCCTGGTTCAGGTTGCCCAGAGCAGCTGTGGCTGTCACATCCCTGGAAATGTTCAAGGCCAGGTTGGATGGGACTTCAAGCAACCTGGTCTGGTGGAAGGTGTCCCTGCTCATGGCAGGGGATTGGGAATAGATGATCTTTAAGGTCCCTTCCAACCCAAACCATTCTGTGATGCTGTAACACTGACAGTCACTTCAGCTCTGAACAGTTTCTCCATCTGTGGGGTGGACACCAGATGTGTCCCTAGGAGCAGTCTGGGGCAGGTACCCAGCCCTGCTTTCCCTTCTCTGAGGAACCCTGGAGTCTGTTACATCACAGGCTCAGACAAGAGTGGGTGACACAGGAATCCTCACAGATGTAACAACCTTAATGGTGACATTTGCAGTGAAATGTGAGAGGATGGTTATTCCTGCTGTGTGCCTCCAATTCTGATGCTATTTCCAGGCGAGGACAAGAGGATGATCTTTGCATTTTTCCCTGCTGCACAGGTCTGAGCTATTTGTTGCTCCCATAACCTTAAAGGTCTTTCCCTGCTGGAATGGTTCTGTGGTTCCATGCTGAGTGCTGTCTTTCTGAGGGACAAGATGCTCAGCCAGCTATGGAGGATTGGTCCAGCATCTCCTCTGGGGATGTGTCTGCTGGGTGGGAGGGACAGGGAGTGCTCAGCTGTGGATGGCAGAGGTTCTTGCAGAAAGGCAAAGGTAGAGAGGGGTGCAAGCAGCCTCCTGTCACTCACAGGAGTGATTCCTGCCTCTGAATTGGCAATTACTGCTCCTGAGACCACAGGTAGCAGGAGTCTCTCAGCATCTTCTGCTGTGCAGAGCCAGGTGAAGCACTGTGCTCAACATTCACTCAACAGATAAAGTGCTGTTGGCCAAAGGAATTTTGGTAAAAAATCCCTTCACTTAATTTTATGTATTTTTGTTTAATTGTTCCTAAAACTTTTTTCAATGAAGGGCAATTCCAAATTTAGGTTAAACTGACTACAGAAAAAACACCCAGATAGAGATGCTGTTAGTTTTCAGTGTGGAGTCCTCCTCAGAAACCAGTGAAATGTGTTGTGGAAAAGCTAAAAACCCCAAGTAATTTTGGCTTTAAACACCTGACCCACAGTTAGCATTTTGTCTTTTTCTAGCAGGTGGCACAGAAGGCCCAGGCTGTAGAACTGCTGGTTGTTTAATCAGGAGAGCAGGAGACTCAGGGGGAGCCTTGCTGTTCTCTACAGCTCCCTGAAAGGAGGCTGCAGCCAGGTGGGAGCTGGTCTCTCCTCCCAGGTAACAAGTGATAGGACAAGGGGAAATGCCCTCAAGCTGTGCCAGGGGAGGTTTAGACTGGATATTAGGAAGAGTTTTGTTGCTGAACAGGTGTCAAGCATTGGAACAGGCTGCCCAAGGCAGTGGTGGAGTCACCATCCCTGGAGGGACTTGAGAGATGTGTAAATGTGGCACCTGGGGACATGTTTTCATGGTGGGCTTGGCAGTGATGGGTTAATAGCTGGGCTCAGGGATTTTAGAGGTGTTTTTCGACCTTAATGACTCTGTAATTCCATTATTCTGCAATTTCCATGTGCAGTGCTTGAGGACAGGATATTGTAGAGCACTCTGATAGCATGGGCTGGCTTTGTAGGTACAGAAATATCTTCTATACCAGAATGTGGCTCTGTGCCTGTGAGGGAGGAGAGAAATTAATTCAGGTGGATCTGGAGCTTAATCTCTGTGCCCATGTAAAACCTTAAATGTTCTGTGGGATGCTTTAGTCAGCAGTAGGAGATGAGGAGTCCCCGTGTGCACAGGCGAGGGTTTAAGCTGTATATAACCAACAGGGGGCATTAGGTTTATGCGTATTAAATGTGTATTTCTATTCCTAGCAGAGAAAAATCTGAGTAGTTTGATTGAAAACAGCAGGATGTCAATCTTGTACCCTATAAAAGATGCAGGATTCTGTAGGTTTTTTTTGTGATTTTTTTTCTTCCCCCCCAGAAGATTTAGTAACTATATAAACTGTTTTTCTTTAGGTCTAGCCTGTATCTATTTTGAGACAAAGATAAGCGAGATAGATGTAATTAACAATCAGATGATTTTTGCATGATTTGCAGCTGAAAAAGCACTTGAAAAATATAAGTGTTTCTGGTATAAATTTGTTTGTATTGATAATTCCCAGTTTTCTAACCAGAAATTAACGTAAGCCTGCAATTATATCTTTCTGATGGAAATGAGATTCAGCAGTGCACATTCAACTCCTGCCCTTAATTTTGGAGAAATCCTTGCCCTGAATTATTTGATTAGTGAATGCAAAGGACTTCGGGGTGGAGCTACAGTGCAAGCACAAATTTTGGTCTTTGGAAATGGAAGTAATATTTATTACAGAGATACAACCACTCATACTCCTGTGCATGGCATTATTCATATACACGTTCCTTTATATTTCTATTTTGTATTCACAGCACTGACTGTAGGAGCAAACTTTTTTTCTCCACACATGAAGTGGAAAACTGTAGCCTGCTCTGCACTCCTGTCACACCCCAGCAGCTGGAAAACTGTTTTAGGTGAAGTGATTTCTACAATCTGTAGTTAACTTGAGCTGCATTTGGAAACATGGTGATCGATTAAGGAATTCAGTGTTAGATAGTCAGGTGATACAGCTGTGACCTGCTTTCATAAAGCAGTGTCAAAACAAATTTTTGTCCCAAATGTTCAGATGTTCTGTGTTTCAATAAGTTGATTTTATTACCTGCCTTATGTTAAAATGACTTTTACGCCACCTAACAACTTCTTCAAAAGTAAAGTAAAAGTTAGGATCTTGAAGTAAAGAAATTATCAACCTCTAGAGTTGCAGAGTTTTTGCCTGGGATACTCTCAGCCACTCTTGTTCCCCCACTGTGAGAGAACAGAAATTCTAATGGATCAGTGGCACACAGTAACTCCTTTCCCTGAGCCCTCTTTAAACACCTGTCATTAAAAAAAAAAAAAAGGCAGGATGAGCTTGGTTCATTTTTATCCAGCAAGAAGTTGTTTAGAGGGAGGGTTGGATCCAATTAATCAGGGGCTTGACTCTGAGGGACACCTCACCCTGAGAGTTTTTCCACAGTCCAGATGTGCTGCAGGCATACAAGGTCACCCACTATAAACAGAGAAGTGTGTTTTCCCTCTTGGCACGTTTGTAACCACAGGGGAAGGAACCAGAAGACCTAGAAAGTTGGTTGGTGGTTGTTTTTTTTTAATTTTTTTTTTGTTGGTTTTTTGTTTGGTTGGTTTTTTGGGTTTTTTTTGTAAGTTGCTTGGTCAATGTCCTGGCACATCCTTCCTTCCCACAGAGCAGAATTTAGTTTCCTTCAATACTTAACTCAGGCTGAACAGCATTTTAAACAGGATCTCATCTGCTGGGCCAGTTTCTGTTAGTGAAGAGTGGTGTTACTCTGTGGATCTGACAGAACAGCAAATTAGGGACACCTTTTCCATGCAAATCAATTAGTCACATAAGATGTTCCTGCTTTCCAAAGAAGTGCTGGAGTAGCAGCTGTGTGACTTGTTATGAAAGGTCTCTGTGTCAGCAGATTCTGCCTCTATGTTGTGTTTTTCTGCAGAGCCAGCAGCAAATCCTAATAAAACTTAATGTGAGAAAACATTGCCAGTGAGGTGATAGGTTGAGATTAACTGCACTAAAAAGAGGCAATTCCATGCTAAGTCTTTTTTAACTTCCCTGAAGAGTCACTATTATAAACATAGCAATTTAAGGGCTTCTTTCTGCTCCTGTGAAAATCAATATGAAAACTCAGACTGAATTAATCTAAAAAAGAAAAAGCAGCCAGCCAGCCACCTCTCATCCTAAACTTGGACAGCTAAACTTTCTGGCTTTCCAGTAACACAAGTTCTAACAAGTATGTTTCAACTCAAAATTAGCCCCATGCTGAGCTCTAATGACAATTTCTGAAAAAAAAAAATAATAAAATTGCAATTAAGGTAAACTCTGATGCAAGTAATTTCCTTCTCAAAGATAATTTTTATAAACAAGTGTATATAAAAAAGTTTAAAATTGGAAAGAAACCCCAACAACTTGTTCTTAATGCTATCACTGTTATTATAAACATATTCCCCCTAACTTATAAAACACTTAGATTGCCAGCATTAGAAGCAAATGCTGTGTTTAACACCTTTTCTGGTGTTTGGGTTTTAAGTTCCAGGACAATGGAATGTCACCCACTTATTTCCATCCTTCAGCTGCCAGAAAGTGTTGAGATTTTCTAGCACACTTCCCAGGCTGTCAGAGGTATCCCTGTACCATAACAGGGGACTTTCAGTTCTGGGGAAGGTTTTTTTCTGTAGCTCCTGCTGATTTCAGAAGAGGCTCCAAAACTGGCATGATTCTCACATGGAGAAGGGTCCAGAAGAGGTGTCAGATGTGGGAATAACCTGTGCCACCTCTGGGGAGGAAAATGAAGTATCTCACTTTGCCAGAGGCACTTGTGATGACTGAGGTCTGTCCCCCTTCCTGCCAGGGCAGCTTTCCTGTCTGCCTCCCACATGTGTGTGCTACCACCTGTGAAAGGACAAAAATATTCATCATCCAAAGGGAAAAAAGAGCCATCATCAGAACTAGAGCCTCAGACCCCTGAGTCAGAGAACCAGGGACTCTCAGCTTGCCCTTCTTCAGCAAAGAACATTTCTTCACTTTGGAATCCCCCAGAAAGCCTGGAAACCCGGTCAGACCACAGCCTATGGAGCAATTCATGTCTTGGAGTCTGCAGGAAGCCTGAAAAACATCTCTGATGCAGAAAATGGCTCCATTCTCCAGCAGGGTGCTGCTCTCCTCTCGTCTCCCAGGCGTGGCCATGGCTCCAGAAGGGTGGGGGTTATTGCTGCTGGTCCTGTCATGAACTCCCCCAGTTCCCCTGTGCTGGGATTGGGACCTTTGGGGTGCAAGGGGAAATGTCATGCTGTTTGGGGCTTCTATCAGGCTTAATCCAGACTATTATCTACTCCTACATGAAAAAATATCCCTTTCTGCTACTAGGATAGTATTTATTTCTGAGTTTCCTATGGTGCCAAGGATTTATTGCTGGTTAATGTAGTCCAAAGACTCCCCAAAAAATGGAACCCTGGAGTCAAGAGCAGGATTTTTAAAGTGTATTGCAGACTGTACCCAGGAAGGGCCTGTGAGCCTGTGCAGTCCTTGCCTCTCTCACAGATTTCCCCAGAGCATGCCTGCAAGGATGATTTTGGGGTAAAAATCCAGGATTAGTCAAAAAAGCCAAGAGAAGCAGAATGTGCTTCTGTGATGCGTTCTTAGATGGACACTACTTTAAATACAAAATGTTTCTTCTAAGATATAAAAGTAGATTGTTTCCAATTCTGAATCTCCTCTGTAATGATTCAGCTATTGACAAAAACAAAAGCTGAAGAGTACAATGTTGAAGCACTGTCTTCACATGATTGTTATTTCAGGTATTACCTGTTCAGGGTAAAAATACTTTCCTCTTAAAATAACAGAAAACAACAACAACAAAAAAACCACCCAAAACAACAGCAAGAAGAAAAGGTGATGAGTCCATTTTTCTTGGTCCTCTGTAATTAATACACTGATTTATCTCTGTACAGCCTGCCAATAAATTATTGGTTGCTATCAACTTATTTCTCAGGATGAAACCCTGGGAGAGAAAGTTGCCATGGACTTAATTAGAGCTCCCAGTGATGAACATGGGTGCTGATTTTGCTGTCCTTGTGATGAAACATTTCCTCCCCTTATTCCACATACATTTTTGACTACTGAGCACCAACCATTTACTTTTCACATCTGACTCTGGCTGTGATTTACCCTTGTCCCAAACATTGGTTCCTGGGCATCTGCAAGCTGCCATCCTGTGGTACTGATCATTCTGGGGTTTTAGGTTAAATCAGAGGTCTCTTCTCTCCTTTCCAAGGAGCAGTTGGAGATTTCCACCTCCTCTCTCCTGAAAGGTCTTGAAGACATGAAAACTTTCACTCTTGCCACTGTACACTTTCCTGCCCACAAATGTGCTGCAGGATGTGTCAGGATTTCCTTTCAGGGCTAGAATGATGAGCTCTGTACCCTTGAAAATGAGGGATTTCCCTTCTTCCAGGGAGAAAGTGCACATGAGTCTTGGCTTGGACATTGCAGCACCAGCCTGATGCTGTGATAATGGACTTTGGAAGTTTTGATGCTTTTCAATTCAAGGTGTTATTTTAGGTCATTTCAGAAGCTTTAATGGCTCCCTGCGACTGCACAGCTGGACTCATGATAAAAAAAGCACAGGCCTTGCAGGTGAAGGAACATGAAAAACAACATTAATAAAATGATAATGTTTTAAAGCCTCTTTTCCCAAGTGTCTGGTTCTGTCTTAAGAAAAGGCTGTGGAAAAGAAAAATTGAGTTTCTAGGCACTCCAAAGAGAGGCAACGCCCATGAAATGGCTGGGTTGCTTCTGCCCTTATGTCTGTGCATTGCAGCACAGTCTTCAGTTACATTCCCCACAATATTTCATGTATGTGTGTGTATAAACCTCCCCCACTGACTTCTTCTCACTTGTGTGCAGCTCTGCCCTGTAATATCTTCGCTGTGCCCACTAGAGAAAATGAAAGCTATGAGATAATAAGGCAAGGGCTATAAGAAGTGTCATGTTAAAAGCAAGCAAGGTCTGTTATTAAATCTCCTGTTAAACAGGGATCTTCCAGGAAGCTGTGCAAGTCATTCAAACCCAGGGTCTCCCACTGCCCATTCTCCCTGTATTTTTCATAAGCTCATGGGGAACACCTAGGCTGTGATCTGGAGAAGTGTTTTGCTCTCACAGCTGTAACCAAAGCTTCCAGACACTGAATGCACAAACTTCTGCTGAACTGGGACTGCTGTGCTAAGGGATCCTGGAAGTCTCAAGTTGGACACTGTGATTTCCCTGTCCATTTCGACCTTAATCTCCCTGTGCCCCAGTTTCCTGTGACGAGGTAAAATGCAGAAGATATTCAATGGTGCTACAAAGCACCAGCAGATTAGTGATGAGCACCACACACAGAAAAATTAATCATGCCATACTTGAGCAGAGCTTGGCTGGGGTCCCGGGAATGTGGCACAGGGCCATGTGGAATGAGAAGTGTAAAAGGGAAAGGCTTAGCCATTATCCATGCACTGAGCCATCCTCAGTGCATCCCAGGTGCAGGATACACAGGGAGCCTTAATTCTTCCTAATTCCTCTGAGCTTGACTCAGCTGAAAGCTTTTGCCTCCCTTAAGTTCTGCATTCTTTTGCTTGGTACTGCCTGAGGGACAGGAGATTCATAACCTCCAGGTCCAGTTGTCCAGACTTAACTTGCTCAACACAACAGAGAATAAAGAATTCTCATCGGTGCCAAACTAGAATCCAGTGAGCACTTTAGGTCTGAGGTTTCATCAATACTTTCCATCAATTTTTATACCAAAAGCAGTGACTTTTGTCAAGTTTTTATTGATTTCCTGTCTGCCAAAGTGCTTTTTCAAATTTGTAATGGGTAAGAAGCAAAATCCCCCAAAACAGGGAAGGAAAGAAACTGCAATTTTTTAATTTTAGGAAAGAAACAGCAATTTATTTCCTCCCCCTCTCTATTTTTTGCCACCTAAATATTTTTTCTGGTACTATTAGCTGCCGCTATGAGCAGAGGTATTTCCTTCTTTCTGAAGGCTACTGTCTGAAGACAATGCAGAAATGCAATCTGATGCCAATTCCTCAGTAACTTTCAGACTCAGATTCCACTTTTATGGTGAGCAGGATGGTGGGCTCAGAGATGCTGCTTTGCTTCCTGCAGATTTTTGACAACACACCCACCCAGTCCTTGGGTCGTGTTTCTGGAGCCAGTAAAAAAATACCCCTGACCTTACAGTCCTTCCTGCTGGGGAGAAAAAGTTGCAGTATGAGCTCCTGTGTTGTCCCATTCCAGTATCTGACAACAGATGTGTTTTACTCATGGACAAAGATTTATTAAGGGTCTCATGCCTCTTAGCAGAAAAGTCTCTCCTGTCACATTCTTTGGTGCAGATTCTTTGGCCTTTAAGGAGAAAACTCTACCTGCTTTTCCACCATTTAACGTCCCTCAAATGTCTCTCTCTGGCATCTGTTTCCCACTTGAGCTGTTACAGTAATACCTGTTGGTCACTGGAAATCAAATTTGCTGATTTGGAGTTCATCTGTATCAATCACATCGTTCATAACAAAAGCCCATGGTCATTTTGATGATGGCTTTTAGAACGGGAAGTCTGTGTGCACCTGGGGTAGAAAAGAGCTCTGAGCCTTGCCAAGGGGATCCCATGACTCAGTTCTGCTGACATTATTTTTAGACATATTGGGTGAATCCCACTGGGTCCCCAGGGTGGTCCCAGGGAACCTGACTCACCTTGTTCCACACAGAGCAAAGGAAATGTGGATCTGTTCAGCAGCTTGGATGTTCCAATGACTCAGGCTACTGGATTGGATCAGTGCCTGACCTGTTTATGCCGGTCTGTGTCTCCCTCCTCTTCTAGGAGCCCTGGGAGCGATGATTCTTCAATTCATAAATTCACAGAAGACACATTTAAAGCTCTGTGCTGTGAATAAGAACCAGTTCTGAAATGTTTAATAGTCCCTGAAGTAAAATAACCCTCTCCTGTAGGTTTACATTCCAAGAGTCAGCTCTTCACCACATGAAGCTGAACTTCATGGTGTGTGTTGTCTCCATTTGCTGTGGGAGCTCGGTGCTTGCCCACTGCTGGGTGGATTTGGGGAATTGTGCCTTTTGTGGAAATATCAGAAAAGAGGTAAATCTCCCTGAGCAGGTGCTTCAAATTTCAGAAGAAAAGAAATGGTGAAGCAGAAGAGGAAGGAATTGTGATTGCTTTTACTATGGTACAGCGACGTGCTCATTCACTTTTTGCCTTTTTCAATTTAGGAAAGGAAAACTAGTTTCTTCCCTTAAAGAAATAAAGCTGGCAAGCCAGGAAGAAAGAAGAGCTAGGAAAGCTCTGATCATCCATCAGGAATGCTGTTACATTTAGCATAGACTTTGTTTTTCTTTTTAATGTTTTTACAATTAATTAATTCCTTAAAATTGAAACTGTTTTGATTTAGCTATTCTGGGGGTTAAAAAAAAAAAAAAAGGAAAAAAGGAAAAAGAAGCATTTTGAATCACAGTGGGTTTTCTGCCACACTTAGGAATAGCTGGTTGAGACTGGGGTATTTTTGATGTGAAAAGAAGCTACCTAGCTGTCTTTTACCTACTTGCACTGACCTCAAACCTTTTTTACAGTTTCTTGCATGGTGGCTCAATGCTGTTTCCAAGCACAGTTTGAAGATTCCCAAAAGAAGACAAGAGTCTCTCTGCAGTTCCAAGTCTGTTTTCTTTGTCAGACTCTTCTTTTCAAGGTTATCTTTAGCTTCATCCAGCATTCCAGGAAAAGAAAGAAGTGTCCTCTGGACATCTCACCACGTCTTGCTGTTTCTGTCTGACGTCTGTGACATTTAAAGATTTTTGGAGCTTGTCCCTCTCCATAACCTATTGTTTAATTAGTGCCACTGGAAACAGAGCAAGAGAACTTAAAATGAGGGATCTAAAGTTGAGGAGAGAGAGCAGGGAGGATGGAGTGACTCTTGGCCATGGCTGCCACATCAGAACAGAAAAGTTTAGTGCAAAGGGTGAACAAGAAGGGGTTTGATGAAAAGGGGCATGGGATGACAAGTAGCAAGTCTAGGTTTCAAAATGAGGTTGGGATATGAGCAGAAAAATTCAGATTGGTTGGGAGGGAGGGAAGTGGGGAGCAGAGGTCCTGGCAGCACTGTCCAGACGGATCAGTCACACAGTATTTGTCTGTGCACACTTGGTTTAGGTGAGCTACAACTCACTTCAAACAAAAAAAGGTGTTGCCCTCCACTCTCCAGTTCCCGGGAGCAAAATTCCCCTGAACCACGGGGCAGAGCTCAGCAGCATCTTTTAAACCACACCTCTCTAAGGAAGATGAAGATGCCAGACCTGGGGGTAAAACAATGACTGTTTGACAGATCGGGTGTGGTTCACACCTCAGACTTGTTTTCTGTCAGCATTCCCAAACTGATTGCAATTGAGCTGCTCCCGATTTGCCTATATTTAAATGAGAGGAAAAGCAGGCATTTTCCAGTGACAGCAGGACCGGCACCCAGGAAAGAGCTGCTCCAGCAACAGCTCCCGGTGTGGTGATTTTAAACCTTAAGCCGTGGAGTGCAGGTGACCTCCGTGTGACTTGCTGGACCAAGATTCAAGCAGGTGCTGCAAGCAGGATGAAAAAATAAATAAATTGATTTTTCCACAGTGGAATGATGTCCTCTGGGAGAAGCAGTGCTGCTTGTGCCAACCAGGGCAGGAGTGTGCGGCACACCGGGATGTGCTCTGCAGAGCATGCTCCTGCTCTGGACAAACACCGATTTCCCATGTCTTAGTTCCTTCTACGGTCCTTTCCTGTCTGCAGCAGCACACAAAATTAGCAGAGGCAGAAGCAGTAGGTGGAAAAATTCCTTCTAGGACTTTAGTGTCCACAGCTTTAAATAATACTGTCCTAGTCCAGGACCGGCTGGAGGGCGGACGGCGGCTGGCTCAGGAGCAGGGCAGAGCTCAGCCATGAACTCGGCTGCGGTGTCTGACTCACCTGCTCCTCTGGGCTCGGGCACAGCAGAGCCTGCTCCCTGAATACGTGGGGAAAAAGGTTTCCAGCCCTAAATCCGCCTCCTGTTGCCTCGCACGGAGAGAGGGGGAAATCCTCCAAGAAATGTCTTGATGGCTTCAGGCGAGGCTAGTGGCATTTAACACGTTACAAAGCTGCACTTTGCGTTTATCTTTTGCGGGCAAAGTGCGGCCGCCTTCCAAGCATTCCCGAGTGTTTTCCCTCAAACCCAACCGCTGAGGTTGGGGGGGGGGGAACGAAGAAAACGAAACAACCCCAAACCCCCAAAGAACAACCACAAACAAAACAACGCAAAGATGCAAAACCCATGAGGGTTTTGCCTGAGTTTCGCTCAGGGCAGAACTTCGCAGGGTATCAGCGAAGCGGGGGATGCTCGGGGGATGCTCGGGGGAAGCTCGGGGGATGCTCGGTGACTCCTCACCGTGCCGCCCCGTATCCTCCCCATCCTCTCGGGTGCCCGCCGTGCCCCCCCATCCCCTGGCGCCCCCCGGCCCGGCGGGGCGGGCGCGCAGGCGCAGGGGGGGCGGGCGCGGCGCTGGCTGCGCGGAGCGCGGTGCGGCCCCAGACCGCGCTGCAGCCGCCGCGGGGGCGCCACTACCATGAGCGGCCGCGGCCGCCCCTGCGCGACTCACGGGCACCGGGCGCTGCCGCCGCCGCCGCCGCCGCCGCCGCCGGCACCCCCCCGCCGCCGCCGCCGCCGCGCACCCCCGGCCCCCGAGCCCGGCGCTGCAGGATGCCGGGGGGCAAGAGAGGGCTGGTGGCACCGCAGAACACCTTCCTGGAGAACATCGTCCGGCGCTCCAGCGGTGAGAGATTCCCCCGTCGCGCGTCCATCCGTCCATCCGCCCGTCCATCCGTCCCTCCGGCTTCTCGCCCCGGCGCCGCCGCGCTGGTGGGTCCGTGCCAAAGCGGTGCCTTCAAGGAACGGGATCCGCTCGTCCCCGCCGGAGCATCCCCTCGCGGTCCTTACCCTGCCTCCCCGCACTTCTCACATCGCAATTGCTACCGCCGATTTGAACCTTTTCCTCTTTTATGAGACAATAAATTGTCATCCTCTCCGCTCATCGGGTCTTTTTTTTTTTTTTTTTTTCCCTTTTCCTTGTTCTTTAGTTTTGTGATAATTAGGACTTGCAACTATTTCCGTTCAGGGGGTTCAAAGTTTTTTGCAATTTTGTGACACTTTAAAGTCCGTGGCGAAGGTGCCGGGAAAGCGGCGAGGGAGTGACTGTGGTTTGGATGGTGGTAATCCTGTGGCTGAGCAGATGGGTAAAGAACTGTCTGCTGCTGGTCATTTACGGCTCCTGCGTTAGGTGAATATTTACAGGGCTAGTTCAGGACTGTGTGGCATCCAGTTATTCCTTGCTGCCGGAGTAAATTTCACCCTTTCTAGTGCAAAGCACCGATCAGGAGCACTGTACACAGCTCCATTAAAGTTACGATGTGTTTGCAGCTCAGTCTCTTTGGGTGTGCTGATGTAGATGATGCTTTAGGCAAGTCCTGTGCTAGTTACATTCATTTTTTAATGTAGTTTTTGCACTGGCACGTATCTACTGAGTGTTTGCACAAATGTAGGAGAGCTCTGCTTTGGGTTTGCTGAAAGATAACTCCTTGATCAGCCCAAGCTTAGGGTGACACTGCCATGGGGAAGCAGCGTTGTGCCAGTGTACACCTGGGGACAGGAGTGGGAAAGGTGAGCAGAGCACTGAGAAGAGTTACCACATTTTTATTAATCAAGACACCAATGGGTGGTGAAGTTATGCTGAAAAATGTTCCTTTCCACCTTTTCATATTGCACCAGTGCTGGGTGTACCTCACAGTCACACCTGTGCGGTCCGGTGTGCTGGCTTGGAGTGGCTTTTGATGGCAGGTAGTGAATTGGGAATTCATGGACTTTCCTCATGAGCAGGAGTGGGATGAGGAGCTGGAATTTGTTTTAAAATGTTGTGTGTTAAAATGCCAGCTTTGCATTGAGCCATTTTTGGGGGGCTTCCTCCCTCTCGTGTTGCCTCTGTCAGTTCTGTGCTCGGCACTCACTCCCTGTCAAGCCCTGTAGCTGCACCATCTCCAAGAGCTGGTTTCCTGCAATAGTGCATTTATTTCCCAGAATATTAAATGCAGGCATAATTAATAGGCGTTTATATAGCACCTTCCCTCTGACAATTTCAGAGTGTTGGGTGGAATTTAATTACACTTCACGGCTCCTTGTGGAAGAGGACACAGAGAGGCTTTCTCAACCTGTTCATCAAACTGTGGCGTAAATGGGGGCTTGGGGCATCACAGCTGATTTCCCTAGGTCATGCAGCATGTCAGCAGCAGGGCTGGGAGCGTGGTTTGGGAATGCCTTGGTTTTGTATCGTGCTCTAATTAAATCACACATCCTCCCTGGTGAAAGCTCAGTAAAGCTTTGAGATACCAGAAATTGGAAAAGCTCAGAAGGCTTTCAAACATTATACTTTAAAAGCATGTATCCCCACCAGTTTTAAACCTGGTCTAATTTAGGAGCATAAATCATGCTGATCTGGTCATTCTTTCTGCTTTTTCTGTGCCACTGATGATGTCTAAGCATGGTGCTAGCTAGAGAGGTAAATCTTCCCTGTTGGACACAAAGAGGAAAGTAGATTGGGAATTTGTATTTAACTCATGTAAGTTGGCAGTGTTGTGAGCTGAAACATGATTTAGTTCTTATTTTTGTCATCTAGGATATAGCCTTATTTATCCTTTATAGATAGTAATTTTCATTGGATCCAGTACTGTTTAATCCAAACTTAATAGCATACAGTGGAGCAAATCTGGTTCAAGTATCTGCTGCCAGTGCTCTGTAGAAGACAAGGATTTGGTCTGCTGAGTGTCTGCTGCGTTTGTTTTTAGACTTGGATTCACCAAGTTCCAAGGGATTTTTCATTGACATTTTGGGGAATGGGATGAAGAAAAGACCGATGATTATTTTTTAAAATACATCTTCAGCATCCCCCCCCAAAAAAAGCCTTTCTGTCACCGTTCCTTGTTCAGGAACATTCTCCGTTGAGATTTGTCCTGTTTATGCAATCCCATTGCACTTCTTGATCATAAATCTTCTGTTAACAACCAAGAGAAGGGTTGTAGATACAGGTAATAACTTCTATTAGGGTACGGGTACTGCTGGAAAAAAATCAGGCAGGTATTTCAGCAGATAGGCTCTTCTTCAGGTGAAACAGAAGCAATGGCTTCAAAATGAAGTGTTGATGGAGACAAATTACTCAGAGTTACCAGAGATGGATCCTAATAACAAAATTTATAGACAAAATTGTAACAATTTTAAAACGTGGAAAGTCAGGACTGGGAACGGGTGTAGCGGGAACACGATGTGCAGGTTTGGTGTGGTGTCTAAAAGCAATCACATATTGAATTTTCAGCACTTTTTTGGCACTTTAGGAGTGTTGTGAACCCTTCCTTTTTCCCTCAGCTTTGGCTGCTCATCAGGTTAAAACTGTGGGAGAAGCACTCAGTGTGCAGCCATGAGTGAAGCACCAAGGAGCTGAGCAGAAAGGATGGGGGTGGCTGTGACCGGGCTGGCCGTGAAACGGGGTGACCGTGGTGGCTCTTTGCCCTCTGTGTTGGAGAGTGGGAGAGCTGGGCTGCCCTGCTGGATGCCCCTCTCCATGCCAGTGTGTTTGGGAAGGACAGAGCAGCTGTCAAAGCGATGGAGAGGTCCCACGGTGTCACCTCGCCTGGGGAACGTCTCTTTTGGAGACCACTTTACACCTTGGAGCTTGTGAAGTGTTTTAGATCAGCGTTGAACTTCGGTGTTTGGGCAGCATCACAGGCTGCAGGTGCTTCCCAAAGCACAGGGTGGTGCATGGCAGCCTCTGCTTTGCAGGGTCTTTGCCCTCACCAAGGCTGAGCTCCACCTAAGGAGACCCAAAGCCCACAGGGAGCAGTGGGGTCTGTCCTTAGGGCTGCTGTGTTTTGTAAAAGGGACAAGCAGACCTGTCTTCAGGGTAATCTCAGTGCACTCTCTGCAATCTTTTTTTTTTTTTCCTTCCTTCTTTTAAAGCACAGTGGAAATACATTGAGGCTTATCTGAGGCTCACAAAGATTGATACGATCTCACTACAGCCTTGGCTGTGCCCTAGATCTTAAGAGCACCAGGTGTTTTGCTGAGCTGAAAGGTGTTTTGTAAGAGCACTGGGCTAAATCACGTTAAGGTGACTGCCTTTTAGTGCCATTAGTATTTGGGATGTTTAATAAGGACCATCCTAAGGGCAATGTTCTCTCCCAAGATGTTCTCAGCAGGCTGTGCCCATTATTACTGATATTATTGTTCACTTCTTCAGTGCATTCAGAGCTGCTACTGATACTGACCTGTGCTCAGCACTGTGAAAGTGCAGAGGGTACAGAATTGGACAAGTGTCTAGATCAGGACTGGGATTTATGGACCAGTCCCACAGGCAGAGTCATCCTATGAGTTGAGCCATGCAAGTCTGTCTCGCCTTCACAAATTCTATCAGCAGGAAATTAAGTATATATTAATGGCATAATTTACTTTTATGGTAGAGTATGAATTTGTGGTAAGGGTGACTCTGGGGCTGGGCAGCAATTTGCAATAAAGACTGCTAACAGTTTGGAAGAGGGGATGAATTTAGTGAAAAACTGTATTTTGTCACTGGGATGAAATCTTAGCTCTAAGGTTTACATGGGAATTTCAGCACGAGTTTTAATGAAGAATTTAATTCCTGGCCTTTTTCAGCTTTATGCCAAGTTCCTAAAAAGCAGTTCCTTCACGCAGACCTTTACACCCTGCTGGGTCCCTGTGAGTGTTGGTTAAAGGATCAGCCATGTTCACAGGTGATTTTTATCAAGGCAGATTGTATGGAAAGGGGATGGAAACAAGTGTCTCATCTGTAGCTATAAGACACTTTTAAAATTTTTATTCCACTGGTATTACAAATAAAATAAATATCTGATGTCTCTTCTGTTCTTACTAGCTCGTGTAGGGTTCCTGTCTTCCAGGCAGGGATGTGGACATGATACACACGGGCTTCTCCCCTCTACATTTGTTTTAACAAACTGCTTTTTCATCTGGCACCAATTAAATTACACATGCTGCAGACAGAAAGTTCTTTAAAGCAAAGTGCTTCAAGTTTAGTGCATGTAAGTCACTTGGGATCCTCTGAGAAAAATGCAGAGCTCAGCAGTCCCCTAAATCCCTGCATAAAAGCAGGAAGCACCGTGGGGTGAAAGTTTCCATCCTCCAGTTCAGCTCAGAAGTTAATGATGGGATAACCAAGGCTCTCATGTCATTAGGGTTTTCTTTGGCAATTGAAGGCACAGGGCTCCTTCTGCAGCTTCTGACGGCGCTTGCTGACACGTAAATCAATGCAAAGTGGATTTTTACACTGACAAGCATTACCAGATGACATATGTGAGGGGTTTGCTGTTGCAGACGCCCTGTTTTCCTTGCTTTTCAAGTGGGCTCGCTGAGCGCAGATGGATTAAGCATCTCTGACTGCTGCTGAAATTGGGGGAGTTCTGCATGGTCTAAAATATTTATTTTTACTTTAAAAAATAGTTATGGAAGCTCTGTGCCATTGTATTAATATAGAAACTTAAAGAATGCCATGTGGTTAGCAAAAGGAAAAGCTGGATTTCCTTGAGATCAGC
>NC_031774.1:55604500-55673178 GCF_001522545.3 Parus major
CTTCCCTTCCCTTCCCTTCCCTTCCCTTCCCTTCCCTTCCCTTCCCTTCCCTTTTTTATGATTATATTTAATGTTCTTTTTTTTTTTTATTTCCGTTCTGTGCTCGTTGGGAGAGGTATCCATCCTCTCTTTTTGGGGGAAATTTGAGCGCTTGCCACAAGAGGTCACTGCAAGAGTTGCTGCATTCCCAGGTTAATGTTGAAACCGGAGAGAAGGAAAAAAATGAAATTCATTATTTTTTTTTCCATTTTTTGAGGAAACATTCAGGTTTTTTATTGCAGTTGGAAGGAGTACACAGCCAAAGAATAATGTCAGGAAGTGGAAATACATTTAATTAGCCTGTTTTGCAGGGTGCTGTCTGGTGGTGAACTGGGATTTTAAGTTCCTCTCTTGGATAGCTGAAGAAAATAGGATTTTCTGATTTGATAACATTAAATAACAGAAGATTTCGGAGTTGGTACTCTAATAATCTGCTTTTCAGATAAAAAAAGGACAATACTTGTTTAACCAGCACGCTCAGGGGACTGGCTATCCCAAGAGCTGCGCCCTAGCTATCCCAAGTGTCCGGGGCCTGACTCCACAGCCAGGAGGGGCTCTGGGGTCAGTGCTGTTGAAAGCTTTGATTCAGCCACTGGCACAGAGAGGAGGGCACAGGGGATGCAGCTGGTTTTCTGCCCAAACAGGTATTTTTTGAGAAGCAGCCAGGCTGTGTGGATCTGCAGCCAGGACTCGCTGCGGGCTCAGTGTTTGCAAGAGGAGCCCCATGTCTGAAGAGCTCCTGTTCCCACAATTTTCTCCTCTGGCAATGTGAAGGCAGCACTCTGACTGGTATAAAGCTGGAAGTCTGGATTCTGGTTCTCCCTCAGGGTGCCCGTGTGCCTTGAGTGAGAGCTACAGCATGCTCCAGTTTAAATTTAGTCTCAGTACATCTATGTTGTGTTCTGCGTAATTTTAATAGAGAGCAGATTCAGCAGTGGCGTTTAGATGGTAACCGGGATAGGTGAGGGTTAGTTTAATTCTAGGAGAAATGGATGTGTGGGGAGAAACTGATGAGAATTGTATGAAATGTAATTTTTCAGGTAATTCATAGAGATGCTCTCATGTCCTTCTTGCCTCAGAGCTCTGCCTGGGGTCAGTGATGTGTCACAGTAAAGGCAGGGGCTGTTTGTGGGCTTCCACATTCCAAATGATTGCAGTTAATTTTATAAGTTTCAAGGTGGTAAATTTCAGAAAGACTCTAATTTTTCTTCTTGAGCTTGCTTGCTAAATTGCTGAAAGCTGCTGTGTTCCCAGCTGAGTGGCTTACATGTGGATTTAACATTTCAGCCAGTGCTGGATTATTCTTCTGTTTTATTTGAGGAGCAGGTTTTTGGGGCAGGAAGTAGATAATTTCAGCATAGTGTGATGACACCTTGCTCTGGGTTTAGCCCTCGCTGCATCTTCATACTATAAGTATTAAATAAAGACAACACTGGAACAGAAAGGTGACGTAAAGAGTCAGTCCTTTGAGAGATTTTTTTTTTCAGGAAAGTAACACTTAATGTACTGGGTAAATTGGATGACACTGATGTTTTGCATGCTTTAAAGACACTGGGGAAATGATAGCTTTGTTAGAAAACAGCACTGGGTTTACAGACAGGAGCACAAAGTGGAGGCTGCTGCTTTGAGAACAGAGATTTGTCTGCAGCCAGCCCCAGAGCTGGAGGGATGCTGGTGCCTGCTGAGGCAGATTTCAGAGGGCTGTGCCCTCCAAGAGGGCTTAGGATCTTCCTCTGTATTCCATGGGCACACAGCACATCTTGAGGACATGGTTGGAGTCGCCACAGACAACACTGGCTATTGTCAGGGCCAAGACTAGCTCAGGAAAGCCAAGAAAATTTAAAAAGAGAAGTTTCTTAGTACACCCTTCCCAAATACACCCACAGAAGAGCACCAGCAGTTTTCCAAGAAGCTCTGAACAAGTCTGCAGCAATATGCTGACCCTGTGTAGTTTTGAGGAGAATCCACTGACAGCAGCTGAAGTGGTTTGGGGCTTTTATTTTAGAAAAAAAAAAAAAAGGCAAATTCCAGATATTTCCCAGCCCCCATGAGGTCTGAGCTGCCTTTGCTGTGCAGTGGAAGGGTGGTAGTTCTGAAGGACAGCTCTGTGTAAAACTGATAGAGGTAGGAATTTGTTCCTAGATGGAAATGCTGCTTCTTTTTGTTATTATAATCATTATTGTTGTTTGTGTTCTGCTACTACTTTATTTTCTTTAGAACATCTTTTCAGTGATGACCTTTCTACAAAAGATCAGTTGCCAGTTTCCTTGAGAAGAGAGGAATTCTCAAAAACGGTGATTTAAACAATTTTGGTTGCAAGTGGTACCCAAGCATACTTGAGAAAAAATGATTAGAGACAATGTTTCTCACTTGGTTAAGCATATCTCCTGGAATGATTTAGCTGTTCTTGCTCTCCTGTCATTACATAACATGAATTTTACACTGCTTTAGGCATTTTGTTAGTTAAAGAAATTGCTCGTACACTGTGGTCTTTTTATTTTGTTTTAATAACAAACACGAGGCTCAGCACCATGTTGAGTGCTAGCTGCTGCAAGATAGAGTAAGATTAAAGGCTTCTGCTCTACAGCATAGGCTGCCTTTATACAAAAGAGCCTTTTTACAAAACACAAGTGTGGCAACAGCAAATGCAGTGCTTTTTAAAAAGCTGTTTTCCTCAGTTGTTTTTTTCCAACCTGAAGTTTTGCTGACTGTATGCCTCTAATACCCCGTTCCCTTGCCATCAGCATTAAACCTTGAAAACAGGAGAGTTATGTTGGCTAATAAAAAGCCTGCTGGCTTTCTGAGAGGGATCTGGCTACTCTGAGACAGAGGAGTGTGCTGGCAGACCCTGCTTTCCTTTCAGACAGACACTGGTGTTCAGAGGTGTCCAGTCAAGGAGCTTGCACAACCTACAGCGCTGTGATTTGGGTCCCTACAGTGCATCGGAAAGGGGAGAGGGTGGAGATGGTTGGTGGAGGCAATGACATCTAGACAAGCTTAGAAATAATGAAAATTGACCTTTTATCTGTAAGGAAATGGGAAGTGGATGTGTAGTTTCAGTGCATCGAAGAAACCCGAGAAGGATGAACACGCCACCAGAGATTTCGGGATAGTCATCGTGTGAGTTTTGAAATTAGCTGCATGTGTTTTCAGAGTACAAGATACCACACCATGGTCACCTGGATCCCAGTTTCCTGGAGTTTCACCACATGCTGGATCAGACCAGAGTCTGTCAGAGTTACTGTCCTGCTTCCAGCAGTGACCAGCGTTTCACTGACCACTGGGGAAAGTCCCTGTAGGAAAATACTTGTGAGATTGGGAGGGGAGATTTTCATTTCTGGGCCACAGCACGGATATTGCACAAGTTTTAGTTTACAGCACCTTGATGTCAGCTGTATTTATTCCCTGCCCTTCATAACTTTGGCTATCCTTGGCAATCCCTGTTGTGATCTTTCAGTGAAGTTGTGACATAATTAAAGTAAATTCACGTGTTTCGGTGTAGGTGTAGTGGGTGGATTCAGTGATGCCCAGTTATTAGTGACTAAATTCTCTTAAGAAGCACTTGTTATTGAGAATATCTCCAATAGAACATATTCTTTCAAAAGACTTGCTTGCAGAATATAGTTCTTGTGTACTGGATCTGACAGGAATATGGAGATCCTGGTGCTGCTGTCCTTTCCATGTCCATCACCCTGCCATTTACAGACCTTTTGCTGGCTCCTTTTCTTTTTCTTCTGAAGAAGGCACAAAACACCCCTTTTACCTGTTGTAGACTTGAGCAGGGAAGGAGAAGTTGCCTCTCCCATGAAGGGAGTCTGAACACCTCCATTCTTGGCTGCCCTGTGGCAACTGGAGATAGAGATAAAATGAAGTTTTTTCCAGCCTTTGTCTCTTACACCTGGTTAAGACAGCCAGCTGGAAATTGGACAGAGTAGAACTTCCCACAGACTCATGGATATCATAATCAAAGACACAACTGTGATGACTTTTCTAAGCCAGGAAATCATGAATCTGAACTGTATATAGGAGTACAAAAGTCAAGCATGCAGGTGGATTTAGTCCAGAAGTGTCTGTGGATCCATCTTCATTGGAGAGAACTGCAGAAATGGACTTGAAATGAGTAGTTAGTGGTGATAATAGAAAATCATATTTTATAATATTATGGTCAGAAACAGAGAGGTTCTTTTAAAGTGTCCTGTCATTCAGTACACAGTTTAGATTTTTACAGCTGGGTATGGACTGGCTTGTGTAGAATTAAATCTGCCTGGAGTTATGATTTGTAACTGTAGAAATAGAGAAGAATTAATTGTGTCTTGGTTGAAGAAAATAACGACTCCTGATAAAATATAAGGTAGGTTAAATACAGAGAGTTCTGTGAATACTGAGGTTTGGGTACCCAATAAAACTGAAGGGTCAGACACTGACCTGTTCTTCCTTCAATTTTATCAAGTTGCTCAGTGAGCACTGCATTAATGAAACGTGGATTCCTGTGGCTTTGTACCTGCAGTTGGATTTATTGGTCTCTAACAAGAGGCAAACATTGATTCAAGATTTTTCTTCAGCTGGAATTGGACACACACACACATTGGTATTTATTGGTACACACACAGATATTGGTAGTGGATTGGCAGTGCTGGCTTTGCAGTTGGGCTCAATCATTTTGGAGGTCTTTTCCAACCTAGAAGGTTCTGTGATTCCTATTCCTGTGCTGAGCATGGATGAGCTTTGCTTGCTTAGGAGACAAGGGTAAAAAATAATTAAGCAAAGGAAAATTCAAGGGGACAAAGGAAAACACTTTCTAATATCTGGTCAAGTTTCTAATGTGAATATTACAGATCTGATCTAACCTTAAAAATGAAAAATACTAATATCTACCAAGATGTTTCTAGTGTCTTTTTTACCTCAAATTTTATGGTATTTAAAAGAAAAACAGACCTACAACAATGTGTCAATAGCTTGGTTTTACATTTTGTCCCCTCCCAAGTTTCTTGTGGATTTTATCAATTTAGTGAATGCCTTATAAAATATTTTGAGAGCCTCAGGTGCAGAAAATGATAAAATCCATGGAAGACAACCATTAAATGCTATTTACCTGGCTGCCCCACGTATCTTGTGCTGTGTGCTGTGTGTCCTGAAGCAGTGATGTGGTGGGAATATGCAGTTGAGTTCTGGATGGGGAGGCTGTGCAGGAGGGTTGTGTGCTTTTGGACTGTGGCCTCTGGGGAGCTCAGGGATGTGCAGAGCATCCCTGAGTGCATCACTGCCAGGCTGTGCTCTTTGTGACGAGATGTGTGAGCAGAATTTTGGCTAGAGATGGTTCTGTAAAGACAATCTTTCCAAATTTAACCTCCAGCCTTGGGTTGTTTCCCTGTGGGATGGGAAATTCAGAGCTGCTGGTGCTTCCAGCATCTCCAGCTTTTGGAGTGTGGTGGTGATGGGGGTGGCAGCCATGGGGAGAGCCCAGATTTGGGGAGTTGGGGGCATCTCCCCCTTACCAGACTGGGGGTGCTGCTGCCTAATGACAAAAGGAAAAAACCTTGCAACAGTGTTAAAGTGGTAAGATAAATAGCAGCTCCTTAATGGAAGCTTTCAGGTGCACAAATATGGCTCTGTGCACACATGAAAAAGGATTTTCACATTTTTTATAAAGTTAATTAATTAGTATATCTAGCCAGTACATTCAATAGGAAATCAGTTACCCCAGTAAGCCACCCTTGGTCAGCCTTTTGGAGCTGCTCCTGGGGCTTCTTTGCCCTATTTTCTTGTTATATCTGTTAAGTTCTGGTGGAAAACAAAATATCATTATCAGAAATTCTCTCCTTAAGTATAAGATTAAACAGAATTTCAAGAAAGTGTTGGAAAAGGGGTTATCTTATTATGAGAAAGGGCAGGGAAAGCACTAGGAAGTATGCAACTATGCAAAATCTACAAGGCTACAAATATATGAAAATATATAAAAAGCTAAAAAATCTCTGGGCATCAGTGGAGATGCAGGTGTGGGGGGAACACCAGTACAGTGGGACCTTTGGTCCCCAGAGGTTTAGGATGTCCCCTGAGCTGGGCTGAGTCCCAGCAGAAAGGGGCTGGTGGAATCCAGGGATATTTTATGTAATGCTCAGGCTTTAATCCATGTCTCCTGCTGTTTGTAGTGAGGGCATCTTCCTGTGGGCAGGAAAGCAAATTTTTAAAGTTGACATTTAGGCTTAAAGAATATTTGTGGTGGGTCTGAATAAATGCCTTGAGCGTAAAAGTGTTACATTTCACAAAATCTAGGCTTCTGTTTCTCCCATTGGTTGGCTTTTAAAATATTTTAAAATCTGCTTTTTTGAAAATCCAATAATCTCCAGATTATTTTTTTTTCCTAAATTCATGCTTATAAAGAAAAAAGATACAAATGCTATTTTTTTGAGTACATGTTCCATATTCAATAGAATAGTATTTGCAGAATGTACAATCCAGTCACAGTTATAAACACTCTGAGTAGGGCATGTGCAGCGTATGCAAACTCAGGGCCACTTTTATGTTAAAATCCATATGCACACCTGACTAAATGACTGTTGTTGTTATAACCATTCTTTGGCTATTATGAGGAAAATTTGTAAAAATAGTCTTTTTTTCCCACCACAAGAACTGCTGAAAGGAACATTTCCTATAATTTTTAAGCAGCAATGATTGTTAATAGTTACATTTTAATAGCTGTTTAGCAGCAGTGAATGGGACCATATAGTTCCATAGCTGTAGTCAAAATGAAATTGAAAACTAACCATAAAAATAAAGAAAACACTGAAGATTACCATGGACTATAAATTTAAAACATCTGCTTTCCCCAGCATCACCTAGCACTGTCCCTCATCCCAGGGATCCTGCAAAACAGACTCAGACCTGCCAGGAAATAAAAATTACTTCTCTCAAGCAAAGGAATCATTATCAGCTTTGGGCAGGCATACAATTCAGCATTTAAAACTCAGTTTGCACGTTAGTTTAAAGTTGCTTTCAAGATATGTATAAAATAAAAATAGAGCATGCTGTCTTACCCAGATGTTGTGAATAAATGAATTCTGTCTAAATTGTTAAAGCATTGGGGCTTATATTGGTGTTTTGTGGTGTAGGAAGCTACTTGCATTACCAGGAGCTTTCCTGTTTGATCACAAATTCTTTTCAGATGTCCATTTGGATTTCCCTCTGAAATGTCAAGACAGAAGTTACTGTCACGGATAACTCTGCATCTGCTGTGTAACACAAGGAGGATTTCATTGTACTTTGCCACTGACAACAGCCCTTTCTTTCTTTTGCTCTTTGTCCTTTCAGAATCCAGTTTTTTGTTGGGAAACGCCCAGATTGTGGACTGGCCCGTAGTTTATAGTAATGACGGATTTTGTAAACTCTCTGGATACCACCGAGCTGACGTCATGCAGAAGAGCAGCACTTGCAGGTATGCCCGTTGCCTTTTTGCTGTCACTTGGTGCACCTGAAAACTTTTAATCTGTGGGAAGAATGGTGAGGTTTTGGGAGAAAGGGCTGAGGTAAGAAAGGCATTGTTTTGCAGATGTTGAAGTCTTAAAACAGGCTTTAAATGAAACCGGTGACTTGTACAGAACATGGTAAAGCACCTTGAAATTTATCCTGGCTAGTATTGGTGAGAATGTACTCTAGCTAATGATCCAGTAAAGAGAGTGGGGTTTTAAATAATATAATTCAAAGGCACTTTTGCTAGATTGTTCTGAGTTCTGCTGTTACCATGCCAGGAGGCAGTGAGCTCTTCTGTAGCCCACGCTGGCCCCTATTATTAAACATACACAGAGCCCAGTAATGCACAAAGTGCATCTTTATTCCCAAGAGAGTAATTAGGCTGCTGATATATTTACTCTAAGCATTGCAGCTTTATGGCTTTTCTCTTTTATTGGTGGTCTTTCAGGAGCGAGCAGCTGTGATTTGTGGCTGGATGAGCCATGCCGGCTGCATCCTTTAGAAAGAGTTGTTTTTTGGGAAGCACTGGCTCCCTGCTGTGTGGAATGTGTGTGTGAGCAAAGCAAGTGAGGGACAGAGGCAAGAAGGGAGGGCTGAGATACGAGTTTGTGTAGGTTTTCCCTTTCTGCCTTCAGGGAGTGACTGATTCCAGGCACTGGAGACAGAGGATGGAATATCTGGAAGTGTTCAAGGCCAGGCTGGACAGAGCTTGGAGCAAGCTGGACTGGTGGAAGGTGTCCCTGCCCACGGCAGGGGGTTTGGATCTTTAAGGTCTCTTTAAACCCAAACCATTCTGTGATGATTCTGTGATCTACAGTGATAATCTCTGGGAGATGCTGCTGCCATGCACTGGGGTGTGATGCTGCCGCTGGCCAGGAGCAGGGTGGGCAGTGAGCCGGTCCCTGGATGGCAGTCACTGCTTCCTCCAGAATCCAACAAATGCTGGTGTGTGGTCCCTGCTCCTATCTGCAGGGATGAGGAGGAAGCAAGATCTAGGATTGCTCTGTGCAGCCAAATTTCCTCTTGGGGAGAGAGGCAGGAGATGGGCACGTGGTGTTGGAATGAAATATTCATTCATACAGTAGAAACAGAGTCAATACACTCTGTGGGGCTGAACAAAACAGCCTGCTCACAGCTGCTCTGGAGATACACACACACTTTCCCCTTAGCTCTCTGCCATCCTCTGTATTGAATTGTCTGTGTTTGCTGTGAGTCAGTGCTTTCATAGTCTGTGCACACTAAAATAATTACAAATACAGAATGGGATTGTAGGAAATTGTTGAGGGAGGGAAAGTTTTGCACTACCTGTCTGATAATGGTGTGCATGTGCTTCAAATATTGAGGGAACCAAAAGATTTGTTCCATCTGGCTGCTTATTGTGAACATGATAATCTCCTGTTACCATTTATAAGGATTCTGTTTTGAGCACATTCAAACAGCTCATTGAGGTGAATTGTACAAATTGAGGAGGAATTACTGTGGAAAATGGAATTGGTAGCAAAGATTTTTTTTTTTCTTTCATCTTCATTCTGGACACCCACCTCTGGATTTTGAGGGGAGTGCTCTCTACACTCAAAGCATGACCAACACTGTTGTGTCTGGCTCTTGGACAGGTTGGATGGGGCTTTGAGCAAACTGATCAAAGGTGAAAGGTGTCCCTGCCCATGGAAAGAGATGATCTGTAACGCTCCTTCCAACCCAAACCATTCAGGGAGTCCCATGTGCAGACTGACATCTCTAACTTGTTAGGAGACATTCCAGATCCGTGAGAGCTGGACAGATTTCGGATGAAGTGAGAGCTGGACAGATTTGCAGCATAGATAACATGGAACATGCAGCCTTCCAGAGCAGCTGGAGCTGCTCTCTGATCATCAGTGGAGATGATTGGTCTTAAAAGCCAATGGTGCCTGCTTAGACTACTCAGCAGAATGTCATTGAAGGGTTTTTTTTATATCTGGGGCTATTATTTACAGTATTTTCGGAGTCAGGCTCCCAGTCCAGTTTTTCTATGTTATGCCCAGATTATGTTACATTATATATAAAATTTGCTTTGCATGCAGAGTTTTACTGCTCTAAGACAAATGCTTTGGGCTAAGAGGGCTGTGGTGCTACCTCCTAATTGAAGGTTTTGGAAGGATCTGCTTTTGAATGTCAAAAATCCAACCAAATTAAATATACAGATACAAATGATATAAATCTAGCCCCTGATTCAAGTTGTTTTTATTCCTGATCATGAGTGTGATAAAGGACAATTTATAAATATTTCAAAGTTTGGTCAATTTGCTTCAGACTGTAAGTGCCTCAGAATCATCTTCCAGCCATATTTTTCTCCTGGTAGTCCAGTGAGAATTCACTATATTCTCTTTTCCCATCCCCTACACTGGGACTGTTCACATGCCCTGTAGGTTTGGCACTCATGGACATGGTTTAGTGATGGATTTGTCAGTGTTGGGTTAGCAGTCGGATTTGATGATCTTAAAGGTCTTTCCCAACCTAAATAATTCTGTGGTTCTGTGATTTTAAGTCTCAGGTGATCTTGCCTGATAGAGATCACAGGGAGGGGTGGATCAACTGAAGGCACTGGAGGTGTGAAGGATTTTTATTCCAGCTCAGGCAATGAGTTACTCCTGTGACAGGCTGATAATTCCTTTGTTTTTGCACTTCTCTCATCTTTTTAACCAACAACAATATGCTCACTGGCAGGAAAATCACTTAGAAACCCCCCAGTATGAGTGCCAGTCTCCTTAGTTTCACAGGCATTGTATAAAAAGCAGATTATACATGGAAGTCAGGCTATATTGGGTGATGGGAGTTGATATGTGTTCTTCTGAGCTCACCTGGCACTCAGAATTGCATGTGTAGCTTGGGCTGATACATCAAATAATTGGTATAAGTGAGTGCTAAAATTAGGATTTTTAGGTGGAACAACTTTTCATCTGCTGTGCCAGGAGGAACAGGGCATGCATGACTGAGATGCCTCTAACCTCCATTTAACCAAAATAAAGCCCTGCCTGGAGGTGTATCAGTAGGTCAGCCAGCATCCAGGAAAATCCCTGATTTCCTGCCCAGTTGTCCACAGATGTGACCATGTGTGTCTTCATGAGCACGTTGAAAGGACAGCTGTAAAACACTGCAATGCAGTTTATTGTCACAAGTTATATCAGTGTTTTCTAAACATTGCTGCTTATCAGCTAAGCTCTGTGATTTCATCACGCCTTTGGAAGAGCAGGCATCCTTTAATGGACCTACCCTGGCATTTGACACCTGGCATTCACTCCAGGCTTTGCATTTCTTGCCTTTCCTTGCACATGAGATTTTCACAGCCACTGTTCCATTGCTCAGCACCTCTGCTCTTCCTTGTTTTGATTTACTGCCCTGACAGGTGGGATTAAAAAACAGACTGCAAGGGAAATCCTGGCTCTACTGAAGCTAATGGCAAAATTCCCACTGTGCTCAAAGAAATGGGATTATGTGTGGTGGGTACAGCTGGATTTGAAAAAGGTTGGATTTGGTGCTGGGATGGCACCCCTGTGGCCTGATTTTTGTGTGTCCCTGCAGTGCCAAAGCTGTGCAAAGAAGCCCCACTGAGGATGCCTGTGGGACCCATGAGCTGCACCTCAGAATTGATGTCTGCCCTTCACCTTGCAGAGTTTTGAATCTATTGATGTGTATCTGTACTTGCTGCTCCTCCTGGGCTGGTGTTTGGCTCTTGTAATTGATGCCCTGGCTGCTTTTGGATGAAGAGAGGTGTAAATTTGGTGTAGGGTTAGATGCCTTCTGTGCTTCACTTTTCCTCTGTCCTGGATAATTCCTCTTAAACAGCTGTTACTGCCCTGCAAACCCAGACCTGCCCTGATGCTGCTGCTCTGCATCCTGCCAAAGGACAGCAGAGCACAATGTGAAACTTCAGCTGAGGCTTTTCTGTGCCAAGAGATGCTTTAAGAGGGAGGTGGGAGTCCAGGTGTCCTGAATGACAACTGGTCTGTTTTAAAGGTGGAGAAAATGTCTAAGATTGTGCCTCCTTCTGTGTATTTCAGCAAGTCTTGCTTCTCTTTGATAAGTGTGTTTTCTGTGTAGTAAGATTCCCAGTAGCAGAGTGGTTTTGATATTTATGCCTTGTATGGTTTGCACTCAAGGCATTTGACAAGCACTAAATGACAAAAAAAAAAGAGAAAGAAAAGGCAGAAAAATACAGAGTGATTGACTAAAGAAATAGGAGTCCCTCCATGAGTACAAAATAGGACAGACTAAATTAAATTAAACTTGTGATAAGCAAAAATCTTATATAACTCGTGCAGTGAAAGGCTCTGAGGTTCCTTTGGTTCTGTTAAAAATTGCCTTCTGAAAAATATTTTTATTGTTCCAGAAGCCTTTAAAATGTCTCTTTATGTGTGAATATAATATGAGATTTGAGCATTACAGGTTTACTGCAACAATAAGCTGCTTGTAATTTAAAACATAAAGTTGATTGATCATCTTCTGAAGCACTTACTGGTATCGTCCATCTCCCATCATCAAGTAGGATTTGTCATTTTAACACTAATTAACGACAACTTTCTCTATTATAAGTCATGTAAAATCAAGCACTTCGACAAATTCTTGCTATTTTTTCTTTCAGGACTATGAGAAACATTGTTTTAAGTCTCAAGAAAACAAAAAAGAGAATTAAAAAAAGGCATGGATTAAAAAAAATGTAAAAATCAAACTTTTTGTTGTCATCTCATGTATAAATGTATGAAAGGTTATAGAGGTGGTTTGAAAACCAGCAGTAGGCTGTGTTCTGCGTGTCCTCGAGACAGCTGTGTATGTTAATGATAATCAGGACATTAATGAAGCCTCGTGCCTGGCTAAAACCATTTCCTGCTGTCAGCTGCTGTAGGGGCATCTCCTTTGCTGTCCCAAAGGTGACAGTCTTGCCATGCCATTTATAGGGTCACAGAACCATTTGGGGTGGGAAAGACCTCTGAGATCATGGAGACCAGCCACTACCCCAGCACTGCCACCTTCACCACCAAGCCACGTTCCCAAGTGTCACATCCTCGTGTTTTCTGGACACTTCCAGGGGTGGCAATTCCACAGCATTCCTGGGCAGCCTGTTCCAGTGCCCGACCACCCTTTCAGTGCTGTTTTTCCTAATACCCAGTCTAATCAATGTCTGTGCCTGTGTTACCAGTGAAGAGGCAGCTGTAGTGATGCTGAGATGTTGCAGCCCCTCTGATGCCTCCATCACCCAGAGCAGGCAGCAGCTTGTTGTGGGAGCAGCTCCACTGCTTCCCTGGGCTGGCTGTGAAGAGAAAAGATTCATGGGCTGGCCTTCATTGAGTACTTTAATGCTTGCCGAGCCTCTAACCACTGTGTTGTTTTATTGTTTCTTTCAGAGCAGTAGACATAAAATAAATGTTTATTGAACCTTTGGAGGTCTGTTGATCAATAAGAGAAGCTGCACTGAAACCACAGAGACACTGATAGCTTTTCCCTTTCATATTCTCAGTGTTTTCTGTTGGAGGTTTCAGCTGAGGCTAAACTATTTGTGAAAGAAGAGAACGGGGGGGGGGAAAATAAAGTCTTATCAATTAAAAATATATTCATCCAAGCATGTGAAAGCTTTTATCTGATGTTCCATTTTCTTTCAGTTCTGTAATTGGGAATTTGCACAGAGCAACCTTCACTTATTTTTAATCCAGGGGAGAATGACAATAAAAGCCTGGCTGTTTCCTTACAAAGGCTGTCAAAAGTCAGGTCAGGGGGTTGGGTTTGCTTACACCAGCTGGAGGTCTGACCTGGAAAAGAATGCAAAGATGAGATGGTTAAGTGGCAAGAAATAGCAGAATTAAAATCACATTTTTATATTCTCAGCCTGGAGAGAGATGAGTCTCCAAAAACTTTTTAGTATTTTCCACTAAACTATTAAAGAAATGCAGTTTACAGTAAGGAAAATGAGGATGAATTTGGTTGTTTGGTAGTAGTGCAGACATAGCTACACATTGCATCCCTCACTGTTTAAATCCTGCCTCTATTTGTATTGGTATTTAGTAAAAGAATTCCAATTATCTTATTGTCCCAGATGCATCTGGACAAGATTAGATTTGCAGCCATTGGTTCAGCAAACAGGCTTTACCTGTAGTAGCTTACATCCCTCCTCCAGAAGGATTTTCAGGAAGATTGAGCAAAATTTGTGAGATTTTAGAGGTTTTGATCAATTTTCTCTGTTTTGACAGCAATACTGCCATGGCCTGCAGCTGTGGTGATGATGGCTTCATAAGCCTTCAGCTCTTTTTTCTAACCATATATCCTTAAAGATATTCTCAGTAAAGCACTTAATGAAGCATTATGTTGGATTTATTTGCAGTCATTTACAGTAAAAAAGTGGTCATGGTTACTCGCTATTGTAGGTGTCCTTGTGACACACTGAATATTTAAATGGAGTATAAATCATAATTAAACCTTGGTAAATGACAGTTCCTAGCATCTTCAATATTTTTGCTGTTAAAGGTGACTGTAACAATGTTGTTGCTTGTCTAGAAAAAAAAGACTTTTTTTTTTTTTTTTCAGTTTTATGTATGGTGAACTGACAGACAAGAAGACCATTGAAAAAGTCAGACAGACTTTTGACAACTATGAGTCAAACTGCTTCGAAATTCTCCTCTACAAGAAGAACAGTAAGTATATATTTGTGTGTGGTGCTGGGAGTGATAAAGCATATTTAAAGCATGTAATAGGCTGAGAAGAAATTTTCATTTTGACATATGAGTAAATTTGGGGCAAGATTTGGAGAAGAAGCAGGTATTTTGGTTGCCACAGCTCAGGAAGAGAGCTCTCTTTTCAGGCCAAGCATTCAGATTGCCAAGAATAGTAGTTGTTCCCTGCTGTCTCTAGTCTGACTCCTTCTTTCAAAAATATATTTAGTTTTGAGGATTGTTTCCCTGAAGGGAAACCGACTGGGTTTAGTGAAAGGAAATGCTGAATGAGGTTCCCCCACATCCCTCAGGAAACTCCCCCATGTCTCCACAAGTGAGAACCCAGGCCCTGGTTGCTGTGAGTGGCTGCTCCCGGCGGTGTCGAGATGCTCCGTGGTGTGTAAACCAACATGTACGAGCTCTGGGGAGAGTACTAGGCCTGGCACATAGCCCAGGGATTAGTGAGAAAACCAGGGACTTCAACAGCTTAGTGAGATTCAGGGCCTGTGTTCCTTCTTTCTTGGCACTGGCTTTGCAGGAAGTTGCCAGAACCAGAGATTTTCTTCATTTTGTCTTAACCACGAGCCATTCCAGTCACGTTTTCTGTCTGGGCAGTGCTGGCTTGTCGACCTTAGGGCTCATTCTGAGCACAGCCCATGCTGTTGTGGGGCCTCACGCTGGACCTGTGCATGGTGGGCAGGTCTGCTGAGCTGGTGGTTGCAATTCCTGCTGTTGTCAGTGGAAATGGACGGCCTCCTTCACTAGCACAGACCATCTTCCCAACGTAGAAAGCCAAAACTCAGATTAAACATGCTCTAGAAAAGCTGTTTCCTCTACTCTGCACAGAATTAGTCCAGCTGACTGGGTTGGTGGCCAAGAGCAGTCCAGGACCAATCCTGATGGAGATGTTCTCCAGTTTGGCCTTCAGTGCCCTGCACTGGGTGTAGGTGATGTGGGGCTGGGCATCTTTCTCCCTGGTCCACCTGCCTGGAGCCCAGAATCTGAGGCTGTGGCTCCCCTGGGTGGGCTTTGATGCTGGCATGGGATTACCAGAGCTGTTCCCTGCATGCTGTGGCTGAGGGAAGGGAATGTTGTGCCTCAGGAAAGAGCTCCCCGTGCCTGACTGCCCCATTTCATTGCAAACTCACCTAAACCTGTCATGACATTCAAGGGAGCATCCTGGACACCTCCTCTTATGCTTTACATCTGTTTTCCCTTTTTAGACTAAATCTTCCTGTGTGGGCACTAAAGTAGCAGGAAATGCCTGTAGAATTCTCCAGCTCTGCCTGCATCAAGGCATTTTAGCCAACATGTTAGTTAAAGAGAGAAGCCAGAGCAGCTCTGCAGTCCAGCTGTTCCTGCAGGTGCCCAGGGGAGCCCTCCAAATGACCTCTTTTTGGTTCCTAAGCCACATATGGATGTGTCTGTTGCACAGATTTTCTGCTTCTCTCCCCATTTCCTGTGCAGGTCATCTGGATGCCCCCTCACATTCCTGGGACAGTCTCAGGTTGGGTATCTTTGCTGGTGGTGGTGCCCAGCACTGCCATGCCCTGTGTCCACGTGATTTCCAAAGTAGATCCCAGAGACTTGGTGCTCTACCCAACTCTGGCTTCTCTTAGGAAATGCTGGAGCAGCTCTTGCTCTAGAATGGGCCTGAATTAAATTCCTTTCTATTTTATTAATGTATAAAGAGAGGAAAGTCTTCTCTTGGTGACTTTGCTGTAACAAGGCAGACACTTTTTGCTTTGGGTTGTGGGTTGTCTGCTGGAGCTTGATGATGCTGCAGAGATTTATTGAGCTGCAGCTGCCTTAATAAAATCTTCACCTTTGCCCAGATCTCCGAGCTGACACTTTCCATAAGTTTTGCAGGATTACAGGAGGACTTTATGGAAAATTACTCAATATTCCTCTCTGGGCTTGAGTCACTTCCCATCCATAACATCTGTTGTCAGCTTTCTTCTCCATCACCCAAAGCCCAGAACCCAAAATGCTGACAGGCTCACCTCTTGGCTCCAGCTCAGCAGCTGGTGTGGTGTGCTCAGGCTTTGATTCCTTCTGCCATTCTCTGCCCCTTGTGGAAGATGGTCCTTCAAGACACTCCTGCTTATCCTCCAGGCTGAAAATTGGAGCAGAGAAGGAAATTAAGATTAGTTATCTGTTGGTATAAATGTACTTCTGCAGAGTGAAGGTGGTTACTCTGTGGAAGGGCTTGTGTTTATCACCTACATGAGGCTTGCAGTGCCTTCAGAGCACCCTCCCACCCACATTTTCAAACTGTAGGTCCAGGTGTGCTATGTATTTTTGATAATGTGGCACAAAGTGGGTTGTTTGGTTGTTTGGTTTTTTATATTTTTTTTTTCTTTTACAAATTCCCTTTTGCTTCTGGCAGAGGAAGATTTTGAGGTTTTCAGGTTGTTTTCCCATCCTTCCCTGCTGTGTTAGAGATGATCTTTAAGATGTTCTCTGCAGCATCTGTTTGACTGCTGCCTCCTCACCCCCCCTTGGTGTTCTAACCCAGCTTGCAGGTTCCAGCTTCAAGACTTGAAAGCTTGTTACAACTCTCTTCTGCTTTGCTGCAGAATTCCCTTATTACATAGTCCTTACCTCTGCCCACACAACTATTCACCAACCACATTAGGCATGCCTGTTTATACATAGACACACACACACACACACACACATATATATACACACATACATATATATATATGTATATATATGTATGTGTATATATATATGTACATGCATGCCTCTCTCTATATATGTATATCTATATGGTAATACTCAGGAAACCTCTTTACCTGCTTTTTTTTCATTTTATTGCTTCTACAGCAGTAGCTACCTTGCCTCTGTCTGATTTTTGTCAGCACCCTTGTAAAGGGTGTTTTGCCTACTTGCTTTCATCTCAAAGGGTACCAATAGATTCCCAGGTGTAAGTGCAAGATACTTCTCCAGAAAGCTGCAGCACTCTGTTTTAGTAGTTATGAAAAGTCTTTTGTCTTGGGTTAGCAACTGGGAATTAAGATAATCAAGTAATCAGCATAATGGCTTTGGAATTATCACAAAAAAGCAGTCCCACATCTCTCCCACTTCTCCAGTTTACTGGTAGAGAGTTACTGGTTTAAACCTGGTTGAATTTCAATAAGCCCTTGTGGGTTTTAACCTTCCCCACAGTAGTCCTAGCCCAAATGGTTTTCTCTGCCCTCTGGGATCTGTGCTGCAGATCTGGCACAGCTCCCAGACCTGGTGCATCAGAGGAGATTTGAGGGGGCCAGCAGTGCCCCTGTGTGATAACAGTGGCCAAGAGGCTTGTGTCAATGTGTCAGCTCTCAGGCAGCTCAGGAGAAAAGCCATTCTGTCAACTGGCTGAAAGCACATCAAATCCCAGAGGTAATTATCTGGCTGTGAAGGCATTTGTGGTGCAGTGTGTGTAGGTGCTCGTTTGGGAGGGAGGGACACGGAGCTTTGCTGGATGGAGAACATCTGACATTCACAGCCCTGCAGGGGAACAGGGTGTTTCTAAGAAAATTGCTCCAAGTGTTCTAGGATTTCAGCCCTCGTGGAGCACACCTGCATGATCTGTGTAGGGGACTGCCACGTGTGTGTCAGCCTGGGAAACCAGCTTCAGCTCCTGAGCACCTGCAGGAGCCCTCGGCAAACAGGGGGGATTTACCAAAAGCCAAGCTGACCACTCCAAAGCCAAGGGAAGTTTTTGGCTGTTTATTTGATGGGTGGTAGGATTTGAAAAACACTTGGTTTCATTTCAGGAGTTAAGTAGAGATAATTGTGCTGGGAGAGTGCTGCACTGGGCAGGGCAGTGAGGAGGTGGAGGTGTGCCCTGAAGCATAAAAAAGAAATCAAATCTGATTTGTCCTGATAGGATATTGAGAGCCCAACTCAGGTCCTGTTAAATAATGCAGTCATATAAAATTTGGAGCAATTCACAGTATAGTCCATCATTTTTGGATTTGATAGCTCCATATTATGTAAAGAGAGAATCAAAGATGCCATCAACGTTTTTTTTCTCACCTTTCTACCTTTCAGACCTAAGTCTGTGTGACATGCTGGGAACAAACAAGAACAAGAGGGGAAGAATAATGTATTTTATTTCAGAATGAATTTTTGTATAGCCTTCTGTCTCTGTTTATCATCTAGTGAGATTAATGAAGCTTTAAAAATGGGAATATGTTGATTTCCTTGGAGGAAGTAAAATTAAAAACTCTGGAAGATGCAGAAATACCGAGAAATACACACCTATACTACATGTGTGTTTAATACTGTGTAAATGTTATGGGTTGGGGGTAGTTTGTGCTACACCACATTCCAATATCACTTTTCTCTCTGCTCCAGGAACCCCAGTTTGGTTCTACATGCAAATTGCACCTATAAGAAATGAGCACGAAAAAGTGGTTTTGTTCTTGTGCACTTTTAAGGATATCACTTTGTTCAAACAACCAATTGAAGATGATTCAACAAAAGGTAAACACGAAATATATTATTATTTTTTGTGAATGATAGAAGTAAATGCTTGAGCTCAGACCTGTCACAGGGATGTGTCATGTCTGTGATCTGTGTCTTGAAGTGAGGAAATGTTTTGTGACCTGTCAAAGTTTCAATGCCACTCTCCTAAATTATTTTTAAAAAACCAAAAAAAGGATAAATCATCATGAGTGGAAATTCCCTACCAGTGTTTTTCTAGAGTCACAAGCTTTCCTTTTTCCCTGCAATTCAGTTCTTCATCACTACAGCTGGCACTTTCTAAAAAACTACGCGGTTTTGAGTCGTTTGAATGCTGTGCTGTTTTGGGAGATCTTTCTGTTATGGGACAGGTGTCATCTTTTCAGGAAAAAAAATAATTCCAGCTCCTTGTGATGAGATGCTGATGTTTCTTCCTTTTCTCCCTCTTGGAGGTGAAAGGTGATGGAAGCAGCCTGCTTGAATCCTTGATTATTGCTCAGGAGTGATGACTGCGTGGCAGTGGGCATCGTGCTCATTAATTAACAGCTGCAGGGCAGGATTTTGTTGGAATGCTCTTATCACTGAACAGCTCATGGCCAGGCCTGCAGCCTTGCAGGAGAAATTGGTGGGGAAAGGTAGAGAGAGAATCTGGCAGCATCATCCTCTGTTTCAGCTCCAAAACACGTGTCTTGTGTCAGGTTTACATGTGTATTGCTTTGGGTGAAACAATGCACGCTCACATAAAGAAGGACATTATCCACATCTCCTGGAAGTTGCCTCCTGATGATTAATTCTTTGCTATGTTTTTCCCTTCACGCTTGAAGAAGGCTTGATATCTCACTTGGAGCTGGTATGCTCTAAGCCATCTTTAGGATAAAGTTGGTGTCATTTGAATGCAAGCAGCATTTAAAGTAATTTCTCAATATCTAGATAGCACTTATTACAAGTGTTTGGATAACTGAAAACTCAGTTTATAAAGGCAGACTTAAAATGAAAGGCTCCCCTCTGAGCTAACACTAAATATGACTTCTTTTTTTTTGTCTAAAGAGTATTATCCATAAAATTATAAGATCCTGATATAGGAATACCTTCTCAGCCATCATAAACTTTATTGCCTCTACAATTTAGCTAGCAACCTGCAAATGTTCTTTATTTCACTTTCAGCTCTATAATGTGGAGTTCTGTCTGGAAATAATCTGAGTTTTTTAGGGTAAATGGCAGTTAATTAAAAGGACTTTATGGGTATCTGAAGGCATAGGACTGGCTCCTTGCTGCAGTGTATGTAATATATAGTGTGAGATCATCAAGGAAAAATCCAGTCTCTGCAAGAATCCTATTGTAAGGTTTCCTATTTGCTGCTTTCTGGGGAAACCAAGATGTATTTCATGTGGAACCAGCTCCTAAATCCCCTCTTTTTGCCAGCTCTGCCCCACTTCCCACAGGACTTGTTGCACTGAGAAGTGTTGGGCTGCAGCAGGACAGAGAAAACATACTGAAGGTGGCTCTCAAATGCAGGAATGATGAATGTTGCCTCCTTTGGATTCTCAGCCTGGGAGATTCAAACTCTGCTGCCTTCCCTGGGGAGGCAGGGATGTGCTCCAGGGGCTGAGCTCTTCCCCTCCCCATCTTGTGGCTCGGGAGGAGTAGAGGAATAGATGGAATAGATGTTCCTAAGGGAAAGAGCAATAGCAGTGAAATGCATGACTTGTGTGCTGCTGCTCTGCACTGAAGGGCACCATTAGTTAAAGTGCCAGGTATTGGTGATGGACATCACAAAATACTGCCCTCAGCAGCCAGAGAGGTTTGGCTCTATGTCTAAAGAGCCCTTACTTCTGTCAAAGTCACACTCCAAAACCCCCAAAACTCAAACAGAACATCCCAGAGGCAGGGAAGCCACATTTCTCAAGTGCCTTTAAAGCATAGAATTGGAGCCTTAAGAATCTGCTGAGGGTGCTTTGATTAGAGCATTGGAGAGCATTGATCTGTTCCTCCAACAAACCTCATCATTACAAACCACTGACCCGATTTTTCTTCTGCACTTGTATAAATTAAGGCTTGTCTTTTGCATCCTGGATGTGAGGAAAACATATTCAAATATTTGCAGCACTTTACTACAGGGGTGGGAAAACAGCACTGTTGCATTACCCTGTGTGTCTCAGCTGTGTGGGTCTCTGGGAACCCACAGCACTGGGATTGTTGTGTTTTTGTGTCAGACATGGTGCTATGAGAGATTCATAATTCATTGTCCCTGCAGATAACATTACAGTATGCTTAGAAGCTGACAGGCCACTTTCTTTTTGAATTATGAGATTGGTAAACATATATGTTAAAATCTAGTGGAGAATTTTTAAAGTCTTGTGGAATGAAGGGTTTCCATAAAACACTACTGCTGGGTGCTGGGATTTGCCATTGAAAGGGCTATTTTTATTTTTTTTTTCCTTTTTGAAAGAAGGATATTTCTTAAGAAATTCTGCCAGGACCATGCCATACATAATACATAAGTAACTATGGTGCAGATGAGTTACTGTGTGTTACTTATGGGAGCAGTAAATCTGAGATAAAAAATTCAGCAGGAATAAAATATTGATGCCATTATGCAATAATCTCTCCATACCAAATCGTTCTGCACTGTTCAAAGGTGTGTTGCTTTGTTGTGAAGCTTCAGTAAATCACGCTTCTGTGAGGTACTTAAATCATGCCACTGGTTGTATCTACACTGCAGAGTTTCTGTGTGTCCCCACTCCTGGAAATACCTGGATGAGTGGACAGATTTGCTTGCTTTGGGGTTGGCATCTTGTGGAGAGCTTGCCAGGGAACAGCAGGTTTGGGGGACAGGGAGTGGTGCTGAGGGTGCAGATCTGCCCCAAAGTGTCGAGCAGCTTGTTGGGTTTGTGAAAACAGGGCAGACAAATGAAACAGTTGTCCTATTACAAAGCACACTGCCAGGGGGAGGTGGGATTTTTTCCCCCTGATGTGGGCTTAAAAATGTGCTTGTTGAGTTCAAAAAATGCAGCTGACTTCACAGGGACAGCCCTGTGTGAGCAGAGGGAGTCACAAAGGTCTGGGACACTGTGACAGATGGTGTGTCCCTGCTTACCTGTGTGCTCACCACTTGCTCTGTTAATGCTGAAAGGATGAGGAGGAGGAGGAAGAAGGGAGGAGGAGGAGTGAGCTTTGCTTGCCAGAGGGAGTAAAAGTAATGAAAATTTTTCCCAGGCTTACCCAGGAGGCTGTGAATTTGCTGCAGGCCAGAAAGATGTTGAAACTTACTGGACTGTAAGCAAGACTGGAGAAAAGGGATATTTACAAGCCACCTTTCTCTCATAAAATACAGTGACAGAGATCAAACCCCTTGTTTTCTGAGAGGGTGCAGGCAGTCAACACTAAAGATTGGACTGACTTGTTTTCTTGTTACTCGTGCTCCAATCTATTATTGCTGGGTGATGCGTGGGAGACCTGTGATGTATGGCAATGTAACAGTGACCAAAAAGTGCTGTAAAGCCATTCCTTGTAAATGGAAAATTACTTTAAAAAGTGTCTAACCAGTCAAAAGTGTCAAAACTCTCCAGCAGAAGCAGCAGAAATGGTAATGGAAGGGAAGGATCAGCCTGCTGGTTGATGTGTTCTCTCCTGGGTGAAGGTGCCACTGGCAGCTGTGGAGGTCTGGAGGACAGAGGGAGCATCCTCCATTGGTTTTGGTTTGGTTTTTGGTTTGGTTTTTGGTTTGGTTTTTGGTTTTCAGTGCCCCAGCTCCAGAGCCAGTGGCTGATGAGCTGTGGATGGGGGCAGTGTGGAAGAAGAAGAGGTGTGAGAGTTCTTGGTGAGGCAGGAGGTGATGGCTGCACTTGGTGTCACTGGGCCAGTGCCTTGTTTTCTGCTGGAGGAGCTGTGCTGTGTTTGTCTGATCTCTCCTTTCCTTCTCCCGCTCCTCTTTGCTAATAGGAGTATTTGTCTGATGTGGATTCAGTGGCAAGCAGCAGGTCCCACCTGTGGTGGCAGAGGGCCAGATCCCCAGGTGTCCTGGCTCCAGGCCGTGCTCAGCAGAGGTGGAAGGCCATTACAAGCATATGAAAGATCCTATTATGTATTTTTTAAGTGAATAAAACCCAAAGAATCTTTCTTTTTTTTAATGTTTGTACCATTGTCGGGTCACAGTTGGATGCTTTTATCAGCTTGCTGAGCTTTTATTCTATCTTTACCCAATGGCCTTTTAAAAACATCTGAAGACTTTCAATTCCTCCAAAGACACACAGTGGTAATAATTGTCTGTTTATTTGTCAGGAAAAAAATGAAGCCATTTTTCTGGGCCCTAACTATTAGAAGGGTGAATGGGGCCACTTAAAATGTTAACACCATTTGAAGCCAGGAGTGCTGTAGATTCTGTTGAGCAGAAAGTTTAAGTATAGGAAAAAAAAACAACAACAACCAAAAGCAGCATTTTTGGTTATTAATGGAGTTTCACCTAGTTGTGCAATGTTTTTATTCCTTTTGTTACCATCTGTGAAAAAATCTGTGGCCTCAGGGTAAACTTAGAATTTATTTTTTTTTGCTAGGATTCTCACTGGTTATCTGGAGTGCCCATGGAGTGAAATATCAGGTTTGTCATGTCTGGAGTGATGGGGAAGTTCTAGTGAATAATGATGGGATGTTGAATCAGGATGTAAAGTTGTATTAACGAGGCCCCTACAATTCAGGACAGTGCGCTGTTAACAGAAGGGATCAGGAAATGGCACAGCAGGATCCTGAAGTTGCTTTTTCTCCCCCTCCCCCTTTTTTTTTTTCCTCTTCCCTTGATAGAGCCAGACTCTGATAATCAAGTCTGTCTGGGACAACGCTGTAATGCTTCCAGTGATATAATTCTTTATAGTTATATAACTCTATATAATGATACAACTCTATCTCAGAGTGTGACAGGGCTATAAAAAGTGTAGTAGTTGCAGAAATATGCACTTATGGCTTGCTAATCCTTGCTAAGCCTATAATTCTGATCCTTTTTTATCTTTAATAAGTGCAAGTTATTAAGCATATATAACTAGTTGCACATGGGAACTTTTTTTTTCCTTGAGGGGGTATCAATCCTGGTGATAATAGAAGAAGTGGGTGGAGGGATTAGAGCATGAAAATAAGGTTTCTACCTTTAGCTGAAGCACAGTGTACCCTGTTGAGCACATCACCTTGACAGTAATCCATCACAGTAATTTAATAGGTTACAATTTGGATATCCTTAACATGTTTTTATTGCACTTTTCTGTGGCTGTAATAACAAGGGTCACAATAGAGACCCACTTGCTCTCCTGCTGCTTCCTTTTGCTGTGATCTGCAGCTTCACTCCCTTCCAGGCAGCAGGATCTCCTCCATTTCTCCATTCTCCCCTGGTCCAGGGTGCAGCATCCAGGCATTCCTGGGCTGGGAGAAAGGACCTTTGTGGGGCAGGGGGGATGACAAAAGAATGGGCATTTTCCAGGACACCAGGTGGGTTTTCAGTGTCAAGAGCAGACAACTCAGTGCAATGATGCAGAGAGCTAATGTCTCTTGGTACTTAGACAGTTAGATAATATTTAGATAAAATACTGTTTTAGACAGTGTTTTAAACCATCCATTTGGGATAGGCACAGCTTGCCAGTAGCCTGGAAGACCTTCCAAGGTTGCTTTTTTCCTGTTATTCATCCCTGATATGTCTTCAGTGACACGCTGCTGGCACTTTCTGCAGACACTGCACAGGCTGAATAGTCACAGAGAGAGTTGTTTCCTCACCTTTAGGAGTGATGCACCAATCCTTATTTTCATTCTCTCTTCCTCCTCTGTATCCTTTTTTGCCTTACTCCTGCTGGAGACCCACTGTGATGAAGAAGAGGGAATTTCCATATCCAGGGTTGTTTAGTTTCTTTCACAGAAATGAATTACTTTTTTTCTGAATCTGATACAGCCCTTGGAGCCCTTTGTGGGCTCCATCAGCAACCCACCAATGCACATTAGCTGTCTGCAAATTTCTGGAAGTTTAATGTGCAATGAAAATGAATTCCCATTGAAATCAAATCTAACCCTGTGAGAGACTGAATTAAACTGGAAGTGGATCTTTGAAGCAGCAGCTGTTTGTAGACGGATGCACTTTGTATGTAGAAAACTAAGCACTCATCAGCCAAATCTAAAAGAATAAGTATAAATGTAGTGCAGTTTAAAAGTCTGATCTGTGTAACAGGGCATTCCACTTCACAAAGTTTCTCCTCTGTTGAACCCATGAACTTGTGTGTAACTAAACCATTCCCTCCAGGGAGGCAGCCAGCATTGATTTAGAAGAGGCTGAGCATCCACTACATGACTTAATATTTTTTGTGCTTCTCCATTACACTTTTGGCATTAAAGAAGTGTCAAATTAGCCTGGCTTCAGCTTCTTGCAGTGGCATGTGCTTATGTATTTTTTTTTTTTCCACTGTATTAAGAAAGCCCCACTAAGGCATTTACACATATAATCAGCTCATCACTGTGTCTTCATTTGATAAAGTAAATGAGTTCAGCTCCTTAAACCTCTGTCTAGACTGAATTTGGAGGTCTGGTGATGGCAGATACATGGATGTTTTAGCTGCCTTTTAATCCAGCTCATTGGCAGCAGTAAGGATGAAGCTGTGGTGGCCTGGATGTCAGCCTCCCAGGTCCCTGGTGAGTTTCTGCAGCAATTATTGTGGCCAGGTGGGTTTCCAGCTAATTCCTCATCATTGCCCATTGCTTAGCCTCCAAGCCCAGTTCTTACTGTCATGTATCCAAGGAGCAGGTGACTTTTTGCCAAAGCCAATTACATGCTGAATTGTTCATCTACCAAGACCTTTGGATCCTTTTCAGAACTGTTCTTTGCTTGGGACATTTCCCCCTCCCGTGCTGCAGTTCCAATTTTCATTGCTTCTCTGAATGACTGTTCCCCATTTAAAACATGTTTTAATGGCATGTGCCCAGTTACCAAGCACCTCATCCTGTTTGACTGTCCTCAGTGCTTTTTAGCATTCCTCTAATCCTCCTGTCATTTAACACTTCCATCAGGCATTTTAGAAGGACTTTCAAACCCTGGAGACAAGCACTGAACAGAATGCCTGGCCACTGGTGTCCAGAAGGCTCCCACTAATAAATTTTTACTATTTTCCACTGCCCCTTGTTTGATACTTGCCAAGTAACAAGCTCTTCACCCATTGAACCTATAATTTACTGAACTGTGTGGTCTGAATATCTCGTTGAGAGTGTCACACAAGGGTCAATTTGGTGAAGATTGCTGTGCAAGAGGCTTTGGCCACTCTGTGTCTCTGGTGTGATTCAAATACAGAACCAGGATGAGGTGAGGGGATGAGCACTTTGCTATCTGACTAACCCCTAAAAGCCAGTTGACCAATTAAAAAAAATTACTAATTTAATTAGTAAAATTTAATTTAATTAGTAAAAAAAATACTAATTTACAGTAATTAGTATTTTCCTTTTTCCCCCTTCTTCTTCCCAGAATTTGCACCTGTTTTAATACACTTATGGGAAGTAATTCCCCCGTGGCCCTGTCTTTGTGTATAAAGTTTAGCCTTATTTGCAGAAAAGTGAAATGCAAGAAGTTGGGCACTGTACATTTAAGGCTATTTGAGAATGAAATTAAAAAATATATTGTAATTTTAAAATATATACCTAGTGTAGTCTAGAGTTATATAAATCTTTGCTTTTCTTATCAGCAGATCTCAAAATGGCTTGCAAATTAGGTAATTAGCATTATCTTCATTTTAAGGAGCAGAAACTGAAGCTCAGAGAGGTAAAATGATATACCCAAGATTACCCATTAGCTCTTCATCCATCCTGAGCTCCTCAGCAGTTGCAGTGGGTGGATGGTAACTGGGAAGACAACACTGAGCAAGAAGGGAGGTTAGATGTAAAAATTATTCCAGGAGTGCAATGCATTATCAGACAGTGGAACATGCAGAGTTTCAATTTCAAAAATTTACCCCGATATTTTGAATTTCATTTTAATAGACTCCAAGTCCAGAAATATTTTTATTGCGCCATGGGAATGATTGAACATTGTTTGACTATTAATCTGTTTATTCAGGAATCCTGTTTATTCCTCTCTCTCTCTAAAAACCCAATACTGGGATTATTAAATTTTTCAAAGAGACAGTGAACTCTTTCAGACATACTTTGCCTGCAGTAAAGAGCAAACAGCCAGCCAAAAAGTCTGGAAATAGTTGGGATTTATACATGCTAACTCTTTATACCAAAGGATGATCCATGTTACCAATTGAATTCCACACTTCCTAACTCTGAGCAGTGCTAGCTCTTTGCTCTTGTGGGTAAGTCATAAATTATAATATTATTTAAGCATTCTGCATGTTAACTGTTTCATGCCTCACAATGAGATCAGAACAATGATCCATGGCTGGGATCTGCTCCCTGTGCTCCCTCAGGCAGGAATCAACACAAGCACTGACAGAATTGTCCTCTGCAATTGTTTTTTTTCCCCACAGAATATAATTCCTAACCCAAGTGTATTCACTGCAGTCTAAGGTAGGGGATAGCTCCCTGCTATGCTGATTTAAAAGTCATCATTATTTAAGACCAGACAAACCCTGACAAAAAGGTTAATTGCAACCCAGTAGAGCTACACTAATGCTTCTATAGGGGAACGAGTCATGGCTAGGTTTTTCAGAGCAAGTGCATCATAAAGGGCATTAACATTTCACCTTGACATTTTAAACTCTTCATAAACTCTCATGTATGAATTTAGTTTTAAAATAACATAATATAGTTTACGAACTGAATATTTTTTTTGAGTGTGGCTGCTAGCTGGGTGGTTAGATCTGCATTTGGAACAGTACACAAATGCAAATTTTTAACTCCTAATTAAATTATGGTGAGCGTTCTAAAGGTTTAATCGCTTGCATTTAGTTATATTTGAAAATATTTGCTGTTTGGTGAGCTTTGTGAGCTTGGAAATCCTTCTGTTTCCAAGGTTTTGTCTCCACATAACCTTTAAGAAAGAGTCTTAGATGTCTTTTCCAACTTAAATGATCAATGATTCTGTGAAATCCATTCCAACATCACTTCTGCTTGGGGAAGACTCCCTTGCTGCACTTTCTTTGGATTTTCTTGGATTGGATTTGGATGGATTTGGGATCTCAGGAGGAAGATGTGTGGGCATGATACTGCTCTTGTTGGAAGAGCAGCTGATGGAAGGACATGCTGTAGTGAGTGGGGTAGTTTGGTCTTTCTGGTGGTAGAGGGACAAAATAATCGAGTTCTAACCTTCAAATGCCATTTTCCCCTCAGGCACCACATAGTTTCTCTAGTGGTGTATGGATCCATACATTCATACACCTCTGAGTGACTAAATGAGCTCCTCAGACCCTTCTGGAAAGCTTTTACTCCTCTGAGGAGTGTTTGGGTGCTCTGTCTGCCTCACCTGGCTGTTGCCGACCTCCCCACCGTGCTCTTGCACTCCCCCAGGCATCCTGTCACAAGATCAACAGCTTCAACCAGGGTCACAGCATCTAAAATTTAGAAAAAAATATCTTTCATTAAATTAATTTAGTATTTAGGTTTTATTTCTCTTCAGAGAAACCTCTGGCTCAGCTGCTGTGTGAAGGACATCACAAAGTCATCTCTGTGTCATCTAGACCCACAGTCAGAGGGCTGTCAAGTTGGCAGTCCTGTTCAGGGCAAGAGACGAGGAGAATAGTGGAAAATAAAACAGTAAAATATTTAACTGTGTCTAGAATGCATGGAGGGAGAAGGAAGCTGCCTGCTTGGAAGGGCAGCATTCCAGCTGGGCCAAGGCAGACTAGTTTAGCCCATGTCAGCATGCCTGGCTTCTTCATGCCCTGTTCTTGTAACTGTGAAACCTCCAGTTTACTGAGAATGCAGTAATTCACTTTGAATAATGGATAGAAACAGGCAAATATTTTGCTAGGTTCCTGTTTAACAGATCATTGTTTTGGATCCTGAAAATGAATACAGATCATGAGGGTTTTTTTTTAAAGCAGGGGAACAAATACTTCTTACTTTGTCCCTGGATAAGAAAGTAATTCAAGAGAACCAAGGGAAACAATGATTTTATTTGTATGCTATTCCAGAATTTTCCATTTGAGGTGGTTCATGTCTTTGTGTGGAACCCCCAGTTTAACTGCATGTATGGAGAAGCAGCTGCTGGCCTGATCTGGGGTGTGATCTGATGATGGTGCTTTTTTTCCCAAGGATCTGAGTGCAATGGTGCAAGTTCAGGGTGCCATTTTTCAGGCAGTGCTGTGGAAGAAAGATCCAATCCAGCTGAGCTGAAGAGAGCATCAGAAGTGTCGCATTTCCTCACGAGTGCATTTTTGTGTTTGCCCCTCTTGCACCTGCTATTTGTGCATCTCCTTTACTCCTTCCAGACTGAAAATATCTGTGAGGACAGGCGGTCACTAATTCTTGTGATAAAATTACCATTCCTTTCAAGTGTCTGTCTATAGAGGAAAAGAAAGGAGAGAATCATTTGAAGAAACATTGACAGCAGTAGGCAGCTATGCAAATTTTCTCTGGTCTATTTAAACATACACATTGGTTTTAAATATAATTCTGAACTTGTCTAGGCTACAACAAGGTCAAGAAAGAGAGAAATGTACCCTGTGCAGATTATTTCAGACACAAGGCAGCCTGTATACATTTTCACCTTCCCACTCATAACCCAGCATCTTGCTGTTACTGTGTTTTTAATTCTCTTGGGTTGTAAATAGGAAACAAACGGACCTGGTGCTTTTTTTCACACTATTACAGATGGATAGATTGGAGCAGGTAAAATAATGCTGGACTTGGTGATGAATTGCAGAAAAAAGTCATGTTAGTGCATTCTGTGCTTCCAGTGTGCAGAATCATGGGCTTCACAGGGCTGAAAGAAACGTGAAAATGTGAAGCCTCTAAATGGGGCTGGAAGGGTTTTGCAGAAGGTCTGCTCTGGTGAAAAGAAAAGGTTTGGTCTTGGTGGAGAAAGGACAGGATGAAATGGTTTGTCTTGTGAAAAGAAGTCAGAGCAGAGTGGTAACCTTGAATGCTAAAACGTGTGGCTTCTTTCTTTCACATGACATTGATGATCTCACATGGTGGTAAAGAAGGATTTTTTTTAAAAAAATTGTAGTTTTCCCTTTCTTTTTATTTTTACAGCAGAAGGTTTGCTGTTGTTTGGTGTGGAGTTTACTTCTCCATCCTCCCTAACTTCCCCAGGAGTTCTGCATTTGTGGTTAATGCAGGATGGATGCTTTTCTTCCCTAAAACAGTGACAACAGATTTCTTACCAGTTCTGCTTTTGTAAGAGACATTTTAAACCCTGTACTTTTGTGAGTGGGATCTCTCAGCCTGCAAAGCACCATGACAAAGGATTTCTAGAGAGTACATGAAGCCATCTCCTGTCATTGCCAACCTCTGACTCTTCTCCAAATCCTCCTGTAACTGGACACAGTACTGCAGGAGCAGAGCTCAGCAGTGAGGAGGAGATGGGAGGGATCACCTTCCTGGACCTGCTGGTAGTTCTGTGCCTCACTCAATCCAAGGATTTCCACCATGGACATGCTCAGCTCTGGGAATACCAGGACAATTTTCTGCCAATTCACTTCCCAGTATGTGTTGGTGCAGGGGGTTGTCCCTCCTTAGGTACAGAGCTTTGCACTTCTCCCTGCTGGACATCTGGGGCTCCTGTCAGGAGCTGGAGTGGCTGGCAGCACTGAGATGTGGCGAGTGAGAGCGACTGGGGCTGTATCCAGCAGTTTGTCTGTGCTGGTTTTGCTTTTGCTGAGCGCTCTTCCGTCACTCTCCTCTCAGCTGTGAGGCAGGGTGACAAAATCAAGATTGGGGACTGCCCCATGTTTGTCCTTATGGACCACAGGGATATGATTTCCCAGGGGAAAGGACCATGACTGTGTACATGAGTGTGTGAGTACCTGCCCAGCTCTGGAAGTGGGTGAACACCTTCCTGGAGGAGAGCTGCTCTCTCTTTTTCCCTGATTCTTGTTGTGTGTTTGCAGTGACCCAAAATAAATCACCTGGGTGCAGTGTGGCCTCCAGCAATTACTAGAAATGCTGGGGCAGAGCTGTCACAATGCTGTTATCAGGCTCACTTGGTCTTTGAAATTGCTGGTTTAGAAAGATAAAGAACAGTTCTGACTTCTGTCTTAAAGTTGTCTCCTTCCTGCAGTTTTATAGACAATTAGGAAAAACGCAAGAATTTTTTTTCTAGAAATTTATAGTTCATAGATCACTGTAGTCTGCTTTGACCTTGTTTAAAAGAGAAAGTGCATATTCCTAATTGAATATCCCTGTAAGCTCCAGAAGCATGAGATCTATCCAAAGCTCACATTTAAAGTTTACATTTGAAAAGTTAATAAAAATGCTTCTATTTTTTACCTTTTCCCAGTGAATTTTTTATGTGCATTTTTGAGGTCATGTATAAATAGCCAGACACAAATGTTTGTGCAGTGCTGGTGGTGTGTCATGGTATTTTAAGCTGTTCTGATAAATGATGAACAATGGATTTACATTTGTGTGAATGTGTTATGTACCTGGCAAACGGCATAGCCAAGTTTGTACATATTTTTTTTTTTCTTGAAGTTTTATTGTCTTTTCTGTTCCCTGTTTTAAATTTCTCCTCCCTCAGGGCTTCCCTTAACACTCCCAGCAGCAAAAGGCATTTAAAAATAAGCCTAGCTCTGGAACAGGGTGCCCAGAGAAGCTGTGGCTGCCCCATCCCTGGGAGTGTTCAGGGCCAGGTTGGATGGGGCTTGGATCAACCTGCTCTGTGGAAGGTGTCCCTGTCTATGGCAGGAGGTTGGAATGAGATGATCTTCAAGGTCCCTTCCATCCCAAACCATTCTGTGATGATTCTAATGTAGAAATGTTATGTTTCCTTTCTCAGATATGAGTATCTTCCCTAATTTTCACCTACTCAGCATTCAAATTAAATGAAAATTAAACCTGAACCCTTTTCCTGTCCATAACTTGATATTTTACCCACAACTCTCTGGTAAAAAAAATGACATTATACCTGTTCAGCATCTCCTTCTGTGTCCTTGGGAATATATTTCCTAACTAAAGATACTTGGATTTTCAATTTTCCTGCTCAATACTGAGCTGCTACACTGCTGAAAATCCTGGTGTTTTCTTTGCTGCACCCATCTACCCCATCCACTGATGCATCCACACCATCACAGACACTGGGGTGTTTTTCCAGCAGGAATGACTTGCTGACATGGTCCTGGGCTGGTGCTGCTGTCAGGGACAAACATCTCCTTGCAGGGTGCTGCAGGAAAATGTTCCTCAGGGGCAGCTCAGTGTGTGGGTCCCAGGCTACAATTAAAGCAACTGTTTATCATTAGTATAATAGTTAAATATATTTCTTAATGCCGTTTAAAATCAAGTTCTTAATCAGACTTTAAATGCTTAATGATATATATATATTTATTTTTTTTTTGGTTTGAAGCATTGCTGCTGGTGCAGTCTTTTTAAAAAGGTTTTTCCAGTTAATTTTTGTCCCTGAAGTTTAGGTGGGGCAAAAACCAGTAAAGACTTAAGGATCAGACTTCTGGGGCTGCTCCAGTGGTCCTGAATCAGCAGGAGCCTTTCTGTAGCTGTGAGGATTTTCCCTCAGCAGGATTTGCAGACGTGGGAAGCCTTTCCATGAACTTCCGTGGCTTAGAATTAGATTTCAGCAGCAGAGAATGTCCCCAGCAGGCTGAAAACAGGATGCCATCCCTCTAATAAAATGTCTCCAGAAGGCAGAAGAAGGAGTTTTGATTCCTTTCACATTTACCTGTGTTGCCTTGAAGGAGTTGTACTTTTTTCCTCTTTTGCAAGGTCTTTAAGCCCGGAGCCTGAAACCGCTCTGTGCGCCAATTTAGAGAAACCACTGAGGTCTGAGACTGCATATCTTCGAGCAGAAAGGAGATTTACTAGCATTGGGTGAGGCCTGAGTAGTTCTGACACGATTTCTGACACGCTTTCCCTCTTTTCCTGCAGGCTGGACCAAGTTTGCCCGGCTGACGCGGGCGCTGACCAACAGCCGGAGCGTTCTGCAGCAGCTGACACCCATGAACAAGGCTGAGGTGGTGCACAAACACTCCCGCTTGGCCGAGGTAGGTGGGGTGGACACCAGCCTGCTCCCTTCTGAGGGCAGGAGGGGGAAGAAAACCCACCCTAATTCCCACTGGTAAAGGATATTCTTAGAGGAAAATATTTCCCGACTGATTTTTTCAGCCTCGCCTCTGCCTGTCCTAAAGCAGCAGCACGTGGCAAGCCCCACGTTTTTAGGACAGGTTATAAAAGCACTCTCTGTAGGGCACTTTTACTGAAATGACCCTATTTCTGTGCACACAGTCCTCAGCTTCCTGGGTGTTCCTTAACTTGGGGTGCACAGTGTGCTCCTCTGCTGTGCTCACAGTGACAGGGAACCAGGATTGATGTCCTTGAGTCCTTCTCCCAGGAAAATGGGACAGTTTGAGAAACCTCTTTGGCAGCACTGCTGTCTGTGTCCCCAGGGACTGCATGTATACCCTGATCTTGACTTTCTTGCACAGCCATTCCTACAATATTTCCCTTATCACTTTTATCTTCAGAGCTGATGAAATAAACTCTTTGGCAGGTTGCAAACATCTCCTTACCAGTGCAGGTGGTGCAACAAGTGAATACCTTCAGGTTAACTGATGAAACAGGTTCTGCTTTCATCTTCATGTCCACTGGTAATGAAAAATAAATGGGTCAAAAATTCAGGGTCAAAATACATGAGCTCCTGAAAAAGATAGCACTTGTGCCAGAGGACTTATCCTGTAGAATTGATAGCGGCTTTAAATGTTTGGGTTTTTGGTTTTTTTTTGTTTTCATTATCTTTCTGGTTTTAGTGAACTTTGATAGTAAAAAATACAAATGATCAGAATGGAAACCCACAGTTTTCAGGTGTTGGCAGTGTGATGTTTTCCCTTGCATGCTCCTATACCAATAACTTGGATAAATGCTGGGTTACTGACACCTCATACTTTTCAAATTCATGACATTTCAGTGTCCTGTAAATCCAGTTATATCCATTCTTCGTTTAATCTGGAGAAGGGAAGACTAGAAAAGATGGTAACAATATTCAAAAGAGTCCAAATCAGCTGCATGGAATGAGGGAGGAAATTGTTCACCAGGACCACTATGGCTAGAGGAAAAAGAAATGGCATTAGGTCACAGCAGGGGAGATTTAGATCAGGAGTAGGTGTGCTCAGGAATAGGTGGGATGAGGTTGTACTCAGGAGTAGTTGCTTGGAGAGTGTGAAAAATCTTCTCTTAAAAGTAGTTTATGGCTGGAAAGTGCTTTGCAGGCAAAGTGCTGTGAGGAAGGCAGAGTGAGGGGAGGTTCACCATCGCTGTACAGGCCCCATTTTCCATATTTCTGTGTCTGAGCAGGAACATTGCCTTCATAGCTCATCCCTTGCAGAATGTGCAGCTCACCTTATCAGACTTAACAGTTACCAGTCATTTTCATTAGCTGTACACTGGAATAATTCAGACAGTCTGTGGTAAACGCAGCTGCCTAATAAGATATTGTATTGTGTATTTTTTGGTGATTTAAAATTAAAAATCCATGCAGCTTGAAAGAAATAATCATTATAGTTCAGTGGTCTCCACAGCCACCTGCCACCCACTCACCATGTCAAACTCAGCATGATATTATGTTAAGAATAATAATTATGCTTTTACAGTATCGTGGGAGCTCCCAAGCACTCCACCACCAGAGGCACAGGGAACTATCAAGCATATGTTAATAGCATTTTCCTTGAGCCCTGAGTAGCTTATTTTTCCAGCTCTAGTGAGGATGTTTCCAGCTCCTGCCCCAGTGAACAAGGCAGGGAACAAACAGGCCTGAAGAAACCAGGGAAAGAAGTCCCAGTGCTGATTTATCAGTGAAGTGTTGGACACTGATGTATCCAAAGGGATATCTGGAGATAACAAATTATGAGGCAAAGCCAAAATGGTGTGTTAAGTGCAGGTGAAAATTTTCACTTTGAAAGAAATTTTCACAAGGCTGCTGTGATAAAATGATTGTGTTGATCACTGCTTTAATTCCAGGGAAAACCCCATGGACCCACCAGCGAGTTCAGTGTGCTGCAGTGGTTTTAGGAGTATAGAAGTGCTGATAGTGAGCCTGTCCTGGGCGCTGGGGGAGGGACACCTCGGGTTTGATGTTTTTGTAGGTCTCACCAGGGGTTTTGGCATCTGTGGCTGTCTCTGACAAGTGCCACTGGGACCACCCCACCCCACAGAGGGCTCTGTGTTACACTGGAGCTGGTGTGGCAGGAGGCTGCTGGTGCAGCCACAGGTTCCTGGAGGTCTCTGCTGCTCTCTCACTGCTGCCTGTGTAGTGGGTCCAGTGCTTTTCTGGCCATGGCCTAAATTTGTGCAATTCTACTGGCCCTGTGGGAAAGAAATGGCTAATTAATGTAACAAGTTAGATTTGTGTTGTGTCAGCTCAACTGACTTTCCTTACAGATAGTGATTGCTAAATGTGGGCTTAGGGAGGGTGGGACCAGGTAGGCAGAAGCAGGTTTGCTTCCCTTCAGCCTGACATTGTCCCAGATTTGTCATCTTGGGAAGCCACATCCCCCATCACAGAATGAGGGAGGCTTCTGTTGTCCCTTGGTGATTCCTGGAGAGCAGATTTTCAGCAGAGCTAGACTTTTACTGTTGGATCTCAGTAACAGCTTTCTCTTAAAAGACAAGACTGCAAAGAATTAATGGAAAGTCCCTATCTATGGTGCTTGAGTTCATATTCTTAGTTATTATATGGTTATTTCAGAGCCATTTACTCCTCTCCATTGAGGAATCATTCTGTGTTTGATCAGTTTTACACATCTGAGGCTGGAAATATGGTGCATCAGCCCTAGTATGGGGCAGGTGTAGGGCTGAAATGAGTTTTAGAGTTGCTGTAATTATTTATTTTATCCCATACAGACTTCAGATCCCCAGATGGATCCCCAAATGGATCTTTCAGTTGTCAGTGCAATAAATTGTCACGTGTGTGCTCCTTAGTGCCTTTGTTTCTTGTGTTACACTGAGATAAGAGGTAATTAGATTAGCTGAGAATGCCTTAAGTGAATTTGGCTTGGTTTTTGCAGTCTTTCCAGTTCCACAATTTTACAACAGTGAGCATGCAGGAGATTATAGTCCTGTGCAAAAAAAAAAAGAGGAGTAATTACAGGAGATAAAGGAGAACCTACTAGTGATATTGAGCTTGTGGAAGCAACAACTTTTTGAAGAAAAGATGAAGGAAGTGTGATATTAGCAGGGTTTTAGGACAAAAGTTGTGCACATGATGACTCATTTTAGGTGGTCAGCCAGCAAGGCTGGGGTGTTTCACCTTTGATAGGGCGTTGCTCTGGCTCAGCAGTGATTTACAAAAGAGGTCAGGCACAAGGAATTAGTCTTGTAACTCTTGAAAATCTGAATGAGTGGTCATGTTTAGGTTATGTGTTAGGAAGAAACTCCTCTCTGTGAGGGTGCTGAGGCACTGGAACAGGTTGCCAGAGAAGCTGTGGCTGCCCCATCCCTGAAAGCGTTCAAGGCCAGGTTGTGTAGGGCTTGGAGCAGCCTGATCTAGTGGAAAACTCCCTGCCCACACCGGGAGGGTCAGAGGTAGATTGTCCTTAGATTGTCTTTTAGTTCCCTTCCAATTTAGACTATTCTATGATTCTATGTTCATAACTGCAAAGCATAAGCTGGTGTGGCAGTACCCAAAACCTCTTTATGGAGCCTCTCTTCCCCTGCTGTTGGCCTGGGTTCTCCTCATCTGCAGAGACCTCCCTTTTTGCAGGAATATTCTCAGATGCTGTGCTGTTGCCATTCATTGGTTGAGAGCTGCCTCCACACATCCTAAATAAATCAGATTATTTAGAACCTGTTGGTTGCCTTGCAATGTCCAACAAGCACGGTCCTGTCTCTGCTGCTCCTCACAGGAATCTGTAGGACACTCATTGGATCCTATTCCCTGAAAACTGTAACCTTTGCCTCTCTGCCTCTTACAGGTTCTCCAGCTGGGATCTGATATTCTTCCTCAGTACAAACAAGAAGCTCCAAAGACTCCACCACACATTATACTCCACTATTGTGCTTTCAAGACCACCTGGGACTGGGTCATCTTAATTCTAACATTCTACACAGCAATCATGGTTCCATATAACGTGTCCTTCAAGACAAAGCAGAACAACATTGCCTGGCTCGTGCTGGACAGCGTTGTGGACGTTATTTTTCTGGTTGACATTGTTTTGAACTTTCACACTACCTTTGTTGGCCCCGGGGGAGAGGTTATATCTGATCCCAAGCTCATACGGATGAACTACCTGAAGACGTGGTTTGTGATTGATCTTCTGTCCTGTTTACCATATGACATCATCAATGCCTTTGAGAATGTGGATGAGGTGAGTGCCTGTAGTGTGTCTCCAAAGGATTATTTTAATTAGGGATTAATTTAGAAGCTTGTTCCCAGTGAGGCAGCTCATGCTCTGTGCAAATACAGCGGGGTGGCCTTGAGCTGCTGGGATTTACCAACAAGACATTCCTGTGTTGGTGGAGAGGTGTCTTAGGGTTCCAGTACCATGTGTGGATGTTTATTTTAGAGACAGGGGTTTTAGAATGGCTTGAATGTCATCCAAAAACATGGGTCCCTGTTGAAGTGGGCTGGGCCAGTTGGGATGTCCCCTGTCACAGCCTTCCTTCTCAGCTCAGTCTTTGGGCGGCTCTAACCCATTGCAGGGCTCGATTACACTTCTGTATTTGCTCTGGCTGAAGCTGGTGACAAATTTGCCACTTATATGAAAGTAGGGAATGGCTCTGAATAAACCCTAGGACTACCTTTTGAACCAGGCTGTAATCTTTTTCTTTTTTTTTTAATGCCATTTTAAATGCTTGATTGAGAGGGAGATCTATTTCCATTTCTTTTGGTACAATTTTTCAACTACATCTAAAATTTGAGAAACTGTTTGAGGAGAAAAAACATAAATATTGTAGATGGATACTGAATTAAAGCTTTTTAACTGCTAAGTGTGTTAACATTTATGCAATCAAGCTTCTGGCCTAAGCTAATACAGAAAACAAGCAATAACTACAACAAATAGTGCATGCCCTAGTCAGCGTACAGAAATTCATTATTAAAATGGAACTGTAATGGTTTTAGGACTTGTTTTAATTTTTCTCCAGAGCTTTTTGTCTTCAGGGCCATAAACAGATGAAAAAGCCTCTGTTCATTTTTGAACATTTTAAGACTTTTTTCTTAGAACACCATTTAGTGAGGTTGTTTGTTTGTTTTTTAATTCTCAGTTCTGCACTTATAAATTCTCACTATATAAACCCTACATTCTTTTTTCATTTTTTTTTTTAATCCAGGCTTTGCTGCAAATTTTGTAGAGCTCCTTTAAGATTCCATCCCTGAGTCTGTGTACTGAGTAGCATCTTTTGACATTGTTCCATTTTATTTATAGCAAATATGACAGAAGTGATAATACTTGCAGCTTAAATTCAAGATCCCATGAGTGCTGCCCATCTGAAACCAGGTTCTACAGTCAGACTTTTTAAGAAGGTGATATTAGCAAAGTTGTAGATGTAACACATCTTTTTAAGATAACCAGTTTCAGACTCAGAGGAACCTGGTTTTCATAAGAAATGCAGCATTATCTCCAGATTTTTGTGCTTTAGTATGTAAAACAAACAGAAAATTTCTGTGCCCAAGCAGGACAGATTTAAAGGATGAGGTTAACCTCTTTCTCTAACATGTACATGGGAAATAAACCATCTGCAGTATTTGTGACAGGGAAGAGAATCTTGACACAGCACATTGTAACTGAGACACGCCTAAAGTGACAAACTTTAATCAAAAAGTAATAACAGTAGCAAGGTATCATGAACTCCAGTGATCCTAGAGCAGCTGTCATTTACTTTCAAACAAATTAAACATTAACTCCTTTTTAATAAAGGAGACAACAGTGAGATTCCCTTGTCACGAAGTGCTCTGTTATGGCTCTGGAGCCTCAGCAGGTACTGGTTTATATTTACTTGATTTCCCTTCCCTCCAAGTCCAGCTTTCCCTAGTGTCTGAAAAGAATTGAAGTGATTTTGAAAACAGGTATGTAAACAGTCAGCTTTTCCTCCCTGGGTCTACATTTTCTCTTTTCCCTGTCCTTCAGGGGAGATATTTTTATTTTTTTGTGATATGTCTTCATTTGTGACATTTAAGTCTTTTGAGCTGGTCAGTGTGCTCTGGGTGGTTGCAGTTATTAATGCTCTTTATCTTCATTTAGTTTTTAACATTTATTTTAACTCGTGCTTCTTGTCTGGGATTTTAACTTTTTGGCCCCCCAGTAGCAGGGTGTTCAAACACTGTTTATAGGTAAAGAATAAGTAAATATAAAATCTTAATTTGTGAGAGATACTCTGATTAAAAGCAATGGTTCTGATTAGAAAGTGGATGTTTCCTTCTTAAAGCAAGTAGAAGAGAGAAGAGTTCTTTTAGCTCTGCATTCTGCGAGGTTTTAACTCTTTGTCTTGGCCCTGGGTGTTGGAAAAAAAGTGTTAAAGTTGATGATTGTGTCATTTCAAATAAAGCAGCAGAAAATGAGCTTAGCAGTAAAGACCTTGGGTACAGGTCCTGGTGTTCTTTGAGTTCTTGGTATGGTGGAGAGGGATGGACCCAAATCAGAGGGAACAGCCCTAAAAGGCAGCTGAGTGAAAGGTGACTTTCCAAATTTCCCTTGTTTTTTCCCACATCTGACCCTTGTTGTCCCACATAAATCATCAGATGATTTTTTGCTACTTGTTAAGGAGCTGGATGAGAAGAGGGAATACCATTGGATGGGGTTTATTTTCCTCCCTATGGGCAGATCTCTCACTCATGAAGAAGGATATGGCCAAGGAGGTTTGGGATTTTGTCTCTTTGTTGTATATGTAGACTGCTCTATGTGATAGAGGTGCTTGAAGTAAATTAAGATGCTTTAAGCACTAGAGTGCTATTTATTAATGCCAAAATTAAGGAGATGAATGAAAAGATTAAAAAAAAAAGGTTGAAAAAAGGAAATGTGTGGTCTTTTTACCAAGGGCTGTAGTTCTTCAAATGCAGACAGTCTTGGTCAGAGTAGGAATGGTGTCACTTCCTTCCCAGACAGCATTAGGTGAAGGCTGGAGTTCCCACCTGGGGCAAATATGACTGCAAATCAAAGTTATTTTATTGTTGAGTACATGCAGAGCCTTGGTTGAAGGATGGTAGAAGGAATCCTCTCTTGATGGAGAGGATTATGACACACAAATTGAGAATTGGGGGGGATTAAGATGATTTGAGGCAGAATTAGAGGTGTAGGTTTCAATCCTGGAGTTACAGAGCCAGGCTGCTGGAGTCTGCTCAGGGGGATTGGGATGTGTGAGAGGGAGGGGAAAGGGAACATAATAGAGACACTTTGCAGAGCACAGAGTGATCTAAGTTGATGTGATGGATGAGGATTTAAGTGGCTAAGTGGTATTGATAGGGTAGGAAAACAAGGTAAGATAGTCAGGAGAAAAATGAACTGATGGGGAGGAAAGTGTAATCCTTAGTGGGATATTTAATTTTGGAAATTTGCTAGGATGGAAGTCCCAGAAAATCAGAAAAATACATGACATCTTTTCTAATTGGGCAGCATATCCTGCACTGAAATACATTCTGGCTAAGCCAAAACCATAGAGAAAACCTTTCCTATACAGAAGTGTGATGGGGAGCAGCATGGTGCATACTGGGGAATCCAGGCTGTTTTCAAGGATGAAACCAGAACAGAATGTGTGTGCTCAGAATCTCTGAAACTTGGCTCATTTTTTATTTTTTTTTTTAGTATAAGAATTCTCTGAAACTTCAGATTTAGTCTAAAAGTGTCTTCTTGTCTCTTCTTTAACATTATGGAAAAAAGAAAAGACACAAAATTTTGGATTAATGGGCAATTTGGTGTTTGGACCCAAAGATTTTGGTCCCATGAAGTTCCTGCAGGTATTAGGATGTACACATGTGTGTAGTGACTGAAAATTGGATTTTTGTCATGGAATTACAAGTTACTTTGCAGTGCTTCTGATTTTCTTTTTCCTCAGTAATGAGCTGTATGTAACAACTCTTCCACTGCTGTATGCACCAGTTTATAAAAATTATAAAATTGTGGCTCCCTGCTTTTGAAGCTGGAGAATTATGTAACCTCAAGCCTTAGCCTTTATATGTGTTCTGCCTATTTGAGAGATAAATATCTGACCTCTCTTGATCTGGGCTACCAAAAAGTTGTTTGTAACCATTTCTTCCATACAAGTCACAATTATCAGACTCATAATGTGATGAAATTGTCAGCAAATTTTCAGGTGCCCAAGGATGCTGATCAGGTGTGGTCAAACCATGCTAAAATCTCCCTTTGGGACCAAATACATCAATTTACATCCCAGGACACCAGAATGTTGGGCAGGTGTTTGGCTCTTGTCTTCACATGTATTTGGCCCTCTGCAAATAAGTATTTTGAGTAAATATTCCCCAAACGAGATGGATGGACAAGCTTTTGGCCAAATGGAAAATCCTTCCACAAATTAGGGTTAAATTAAACTAAAAAAGCCTCTTACTATTTTGAAAATAATTTTTTTTCCCTGGGAATTTTAACTGAGATTCATGAATTTCTGAATTTGTCATGAAATAAAACATAGGAGCTGGATCTCCTCTCTGCCAGCAACATGGTGCTGAAATGCCATGTCACGTAGTGTGAAGGAAGGGACACGAAGTCAGGGTGGTATCCAGATGGTTTTCAGATGAGTTTATAAAAGATCATCCTTTCTGCAGAAATTAATTTTCTGAAGCTGATGGCTGGAAGTGAAAGCAGAGAAATTTAAATGACCCAAACCAAAGTTCTGAGCCTGTTGTTTAATAATGTAAGACTACGTGACTCAGTGGCCTTTAAAATTTAGTGATCTGTGCAGGGCATAATAAAGCATGGACTCCTTGTAATTGTAATTTTCTTTTAATTACTATTATCGATCTATTTCAGCACTGTCAGAAACTTCTTTGTATCACTGCAATTAATAGGAACTAAAATTGCAATGTCTGTAAATTGAAAGCAAATGGAAGCTGATTAAGCTGGTGTAGCTGTGTTCACATCTGCAGTGCTTTACTGCAAACATTCCCTTTGTGGGAGGTATTTGAAGGAGGGTTTTTGGGCACCAGTCAGGCTGAGTGGTGTATGCAAGGTGAAGATAAATTGGTGTGTTTCAAGAGTGTGACTTTGGCTCTGAAGTACAGTCTATGGCTAGCTACCTTTTTTTAAATCTAGGTGGCTGCCATGAGAAAATAATTCCCAGAACTAAATCCTGGCTGCAACCAAGTGTTAAACTATGATGCAAATTCCTAGCAAGTCACAACAGGAGCACTAACCACGGGACCTGGCATTTCCCCCCTTGTTATGCACTCAGAAGACAATTAAATTTGAAGAATGGTGTCATTCTGTTGTAGTATGTGAAAACCCACAATAGAATAATACAGTGGCATGGGTATGGTATTAAGTTAGAAATGTATCCATTTCTATCCATAGGCATACATTTTGTAGATTTTCAACCATTTTCACCTCTTTCACTTGCTCAGCTCTATCACCCCATTGCACTGACTTGCAGAACTGCACCTCCTCTCTCTGGCTTTTATTCTAAGGTTTTATTAAAGTTCTGCCACTGTTTAATTAATCAGATTTATTTTTTTTTCTTAATTAATTAATCAATCAGCTACTTTAAAGCTATACAAGGTCTGGGATATGTCTGCAGGTTTCCCTGTGGAGACACCTGAATGTTTCCATGATGGGAGGGGGAATTTAGGCAGGAAGGAGCAGAGCCAGAGCCAGTGCAGAGGGTGGTGGGTGACCTGAGAGCCTCATCCACCTCCCTGATGTGGGTAATGGCATACTGAACTGTAATTATACGTCCCAGTTCTCTTTTTTTTTTTTTGCATTTTCTTTCTTCTTTTTTTTTGCCTTTTCTTTCTTTTTTTTAAATTTTTTTTTTCTTTTTAATGTGATGTATAATTATACTGGGAAGCAGATGTTGGGTACAAGCCATTTAAAGCAAATCTTCAGTCAGAGTCCAGCAGAGGAAATTGTTTGTGGAGCACCTTCAAGGGAAGCTTGGTGTCCTGTGTGATCCCTTTTGCTCACAAAGGAAGGCTTACAAAGGAGATGAGGACATGAAATAATCTGATCAGATGCTCACTGAAGTGATGCTGATGGGAGTAGCACAAATTCCCATTTTGTCCTCTACCCACCTTCCCTACATGAGTGAAAATTACCATATTTCATGATACTGTCTTTTTTCCCTAGTTTTGGGCACACTGATGCACTAACAAATAAATAGTGCAAGATGCCACATCTCCCTTAACTTGCATCTAGAAGAAATATTTTGAAATCACCCTTCTCTTTATAACCTCAGTTATTTACTGTTTGAAATGTGCTGCACTGTATAGTTGTGCCATAAACAGTTCACTGGGAGTTTATTTATAATGTTACAGCTTATTGACATTTGTGTTAGAGGCAAAAAAAAAGAAAAAAAATGAGACTTTTTCCATCACCCTGGTAAAAAAACAAGAAGATAAATCCCAAGCAATAAATTTAAGGGTACTTTCAAAATGCATGAGGAAACTTGCTTACATTTTGCTGTAAGGACTCAAATTTTTGCCCACTGAAGTCACTACTCCCATTGCTTCCAGTGGTGCAGGGTCAAGCATCAATTGGGCTTTGCTTGTATCTGGACCTGGGATCTAGACAGCTGGTGCAGAAGAAGCAAAACCCTTCACTCATGAGTATCTACATAATTGAATACAACTCTAAATTCTGCTCTTAAAGTGGGGATAAATCAGAAATGTTGCTGGTTTATTTTTGCCACTACCTCATTTTGATTTGTAACTATGCAACTTTAGTGTATTAATTGTTTACTGGGAAATAAAGATTTCTGATACATGTTGGAAGATTTATTTTAACATTAACTCCAGTAAAGCAGCATTAAGGAGCTAACCAGGGATTTTAGAGCTAAGCTCTATTTAAGTAGCTAAGCTTGAAAATTTCTTTTGGCAATGATTTCCTGGTTGCATTTCAAACGCCCTTTACCTCCTCCTGCATAGAATAGGACTTTTTTGGTTGTGTGGCTGCAGGCTCAGCTGCTCATGTTGGCAGGGCTCACCATTTCAGTCATTCCCAAAATCTGTAGGCACTTTGTTTTCTCTTACATTGTGTGTCATCATGTAACAACTGCTTGGTGGAGATTGCCCAAGGTTTACACAAATCCTGCCTCTTTCAGTGCTTCAGTACTAAACTACACAGAATCAGCTATGTGATTTACTTGGGTGATAGTTTTCAGTTTGGGGGTTTTTTTTATTACTTCTGGTGAGAGAAAGGAATGGAAAATTTTTCCCACACATCTTTAAATAAAGTATTTGGACTGTATCTCAAAATGTGCTAAGCATTCACCTGATCAAACATGAAACCAGGCATTGTGCACAAGGAGGTACAGGCACATTTGGGGCGTGGCTCCTCCAGAGCAGCTCTGAGAGGTCATTCTGCCCCAAATCTTCTATTTCTCACCCTTAAGTGTAGTGACACCAGTGTGACTAGCTCAGATGCAAACTCCTCTGTGGTCTAGTTTAGGCTGGGGTGAAATATTTCCCCCTTTGAGACTGTATTTGCCTCACTTTGATTTTTCAAAGGATAAAAACAAAAGCAGAAATAAACCCCATGTAAAAGTCATGGGGTCCTTTTGAGTCTCTGAGTCACCAGGTTTGGTGAGCAGGTTCATCGTATCACCCCTCCTATAAACCTCAAACTTATAAAACTTCAAACTTATAAACTTTTTGACCTAAAAAGGTCAAAATCCACCTTTCCTCACGATGTCTTAATAAATCTCTCTTAATTTGCAGTCTGTGCATTCCTCCCTGTGCCAACCTCCTTGGTTAAATCTTTCTTTTCCCTCCCTCATGTTTATCTCCTCGATGTGCTTGGGAAGAAAAGTCATCTCTCCCCTGCATAAACACGCCAATTTTCCTTCCCTTAGTTTAAGCAAACTGATCTTGTCTAAACACCTCATTTACAAAATTTTATGAACATTTTTGTGGCTGACCCAAGTGCCTTCCTCTGCAGGAAGTGAAGTTCAAATACATCTCTTTAGGGCAGAGCTTTACAGATTACTCCAGGTGGAGAATTCATCTTCACTTTGCAAGTGGTGTTTGGCTTTTCCTGTTGATGGTGGAAACGCTCAGCTGATGTGTCCTGGAGCTGGATTAACCTTTTCTGTGAGTGCAGCTCACTGATTGCTCTGACTCATGTGGGATGGGCATGTGGGATTAACCCCTGTATCCAAATATTTCTCTTTCTCAGTAATCTTCAGTTAAAAATTCTTGTAGTTGTAGACATTTTTGTTAATTTGTGTGTAATAGATGCCTTGGGACTCTGTATTGTCAAGCTTTATCCCATTTTCCTTTATTCCCACACAGTTATTCTCTGTACCTGACAGTGTGTTCCAAAGGTGCCATTAGCAGATTCTGTGACCATATACTATTTCTGTTTTTGTCACTAAGAGACCAGCAAAATCACTGGGAATCACCACTTGTCACCCCTGCTAGACTCCCTTTTTATGATTTCCATTTTTCCACCCTGTCCACAAGTTCTTCAGTCACCCTGGTGTCCCAGTTTTCCCTGTTTTCCCTATGTTTGATAATAATTTCCCCACTTAAGTTACTGAAATACCACATTTCTTTTGTTCAGAAAATGGGCTGTATTATCAGAGAAAGCTATCAGGAAACCTTGGATAGATCCCAGCTAACCTAAGCTTAGCTAACCTACTGCTCCACTGATTGCATTTTGATTTATCTCAAAGTTTCTAATTATTCTTTCCCTTATCATTTGTTCAGGTAATGTATCTGTTTATTTCCTTTTTGATGCATTAGATTTTCTGGGAAATATCAACATCATTTTTGGAAACTAATGCTCAGGATTAATTTAATTTTTAGCCCAAGCCTGGATTATTTTTACTTCATTGCAGCTCGATCACTTTAGTTGTTTTTATTTTTTGTTTGTTTTGTTTTGTTCTTTTTTTTTTTTCAATTTTGAATTTGAAGGATCTTTGGGTATTTTAGTATTCTTTGCAAGTTAAAGTTCAACCTGGCATTTGGCAATTCTTCCTTTGTCTCTACTGTCTCTCTAAGTTGTAGTTTTCTGTTGATCAATTTTTTATTTCTTGTATATTGTCAGTTCTCTGTTTCTGTTTTCCTCCTCTGGGTGATTGTTTATTCATTTATAACTGATGCCCAGCTTTACAAGTTTTTCCTCTTCTTTGAGTTACAACCCTTTGTACCTGTTGATGTAAGTACTGACTCTTCTACCTCTCATCGTTCACCTGTCTTCATTTATTACTGTCTTTAGTTCAATATATATAATTTACCAGCTCTTGCCCTTTTGAGAGCAAGGACCCAGTCCAGTTTACTTTGTGATTGCTCACTTTTTTATGAACTGATTCAATTCCTTCCTTCAAGCCAATGGGGACTTCAGCAAAACCCTGCAAGAGCCGAGGGTAGTGTAGCAGCACATTATGTGAAGTAATTGCCTGTTGAATGAAGAAATAAGATGCTGTTGCATCTGCAGAGCATCTCAGCCTCCTGTTATTAGCAGCCTTTATTCCCCAAGCTCATCTGGAGCAGGCTGAGCCTCACATTGGGAGGCAGTGTCTGTTTCTGTGACACCACAATACAGCTCGGGATGCTGTGCACATCCAGCTCTCCGGGTTTCTAAGGACGGGTTTGATTTCTCCCCACAGAAGCTGTGCAAGTGATAACCCTCAGCTCCTGTGTGCTCAGGGAGGGGAGGGAGGTGATTCATCCCCTCCCTGGCTGTTGGAGATGGATGGGGTGAGCTTCTCCCCTGACATGCCCCATCCTCATCTGCAGGGAGGAAGGATGGGCTGTCCGCACGGGCAGGGTGCTTGGCTGTTGTAATGCAGTTAGGAAAAATGGTATGACCCAAAAAATGTACCCCTGAAAATGTAGACTTGTAAGTTCTTTCCCTTATTTTGTTCTCCCCAGTTCCCCTTATTGGTTGTGTAAATTCCCCCACACCCCTTTCCCCTGTCCTGAAAAAGGAGTGCTTATTGATACCTCTTCCTCTTTCACCTCTGCAACTTCACCTCGAAAGACCCCAAGAAATAAAGCTGTGACTGCCATCTCAACAAAGGGAAAGAGCCTTGTTTTTAGGGTCTCCTCTGGCAAGCTAATCTACCTCCCCTGTGGGGTGGACAGTGGTAGCAGAGGGGCGAGGACCTGGTAATAATACAGCTTGCAGTGGGAATGCTTTCTGTGGGATCCAGGAGGGTGCCTGGAGCCACACAAACCCATTTTGCTCTTGCACAGAGGTGAGCCCTGGCTGCAGGTTCCTCTGAGGATTTGATCACTTTCATGGCAGTTTTGCTATAATTGCTTGTGTCCAGCATAAAGATACAAGCTTAAATTTAGTTTAATATCTGTGTATGGTGCAATCGCCCTTTGACTGCAGTGGCAGCATGCCCTACCAACATTTCATAGCTCTGGTTCTTGGCCACTCCATGAATTCTTCAAAACCACCGTGTGCTGAACATTAAAAATGAGTGAAAAGTTTTTCTTTTTTTTCCTCCGACCTTTTCCAAAACAGTGTTTTCCATTTAATGACCCAGTACTGATCCCCATTTTCAAAGCTTGGAATATTTCAGTTTTAGAACACATTTAAAATGCGTATTTTGTTTCTTTGTGTTGTTGCTGTTGCGTGTGTACCCACAGCTAACAACAAATACATAAAAAATCATGGAGTGAAATCTAATTGAAAAAGTGCCTAGAGTTAAAAACAGATTGTTCCCGAGTAGAAAGAAAAAGTTATGCATGATTTACCATTTCAGCATACTGGGATTTAATTTCGAGGTTTAAGCAGAATTTTGTATATTTCAATGGTTGAAACTAATGGCTGTTTTTGTTTTTCTTTTACCTTTTAAAAAAACATTTATGCAATAATTTCCAACTTCAGAAAAGATTAATTAGGTTAGCAAGTAACCAGCTATTCTTTTTCAGATTTTACAAACATGAAGATCTGCTATTCTGCTGCTCCTTTAGTGTAGAGCAGACTCCACTCTTTCTTCCTGGTTTAGGAGGTTTTAGGTAGAGTCATTGTGGGCTCAGATGATTTCCTGCCCGTGTTAACCTTAATTTTCCTTTGGTGTGACGATGTTCCCTTCATCCTCTTGTGTGTTTGGCTCTTGACCCCTGTATAACACAACTTTATCAGCTTCATCCTTCCTATTGCCTGGCTTATCAGGGATTCATGAAGTGCAGGAGAACTTTGCTCCCTGTTCTTGCTGGAGGTGCAGAGATCTGTTCCCACTGCATGCATGGCAATTTCTGGAAACATCTGTCTCAGTCCTGTGGCTGGAAAAGTTCAGCTGGATGCAGACACACACTTCCTTTGTCCTGGAAGATGGCAGCTTGACAGTGTGGTAACATCTAGGGTCTGAAATGGCAAGAGTCAAGTAGTTTAAAAGGAAAGATTGGTCCCTCTGCATGTCAGACTGAGTGCTGTTGTCAGCTGTGCCTCTGCTATCAAATTTAATTTCCCTCCTTAGTGTATCAAGAGAATTTGAGAACACAGACTTTGCAAGGTGCTTGTGTCAAGCAACTTGGGCTTTGTTTAATCATGAATGTCTAATTTAATCCCAAAGTTAAACATCCATCCCCCAAAAATATCTTTCTAGATAAATTTGACAGCATAAACAGCTTTTGTATGGCTTCAGCTGTCTCCTGAATTGAAATGGTGGTACAAAAATGGCTGGTTCAGAGCTACTGCTCTTGTCTTCTCCTGATCCAATGGCCTTAGGAGTCCCTGGGAAGGACTCCTGTGACTCACATTTGTAATAGTTAAATTGATGATGTGTGTCAGATGGAAATTTGGTTCCAAACTTGACACCCAAAATGCAGCTTTGGCGTAGGTGGCTTTTCAGTGTAAAGATTTCTGCTGTTGAGATGATTGATGATGAACAAGCTGAGTGTCCTCATCTGATTAGGATGTGATAAAATACATCAGCCAAAACCCCAAGGGGCTGGGTTGGATGGTTGATAACATAAGGAGATATTCTCAGTTAGAGAACACAGCCCAGCAGCTGGTACAGACAGTTGGCCCAGTTGAAATGGCAATGGAGTCACAAATGCTCCTCCCAGAAGGTTGGATCTCCAGTATCCAACATGTGCTTAATTTACACAATGCCAGTGCCAAACTGGATTACATGCCCCATTCACAATTTCTAATCACCTCTCTGTTCCTTGAGTGCTGAAGTTACTTCTGTCAGAGCAGATGCTCATTCTGGAGTAGGAGGGTTTCCAAAGTATTCATTACAGAGCATAAATACAGTTAAAAGAAAAATGAAATTAAAGGCAGCCTGCAGTCAATTGAGTTTAGAAAACTGAATTTCTTAATTGCCCAAACGTAATTCAAGGCAGTTAATCTTTCACATAACTTCTATCGAAGACATTGTTGCTGAATCTGAGGCAGAGCTTTGCATTTTAACAGTTGTGCATTAATTGTTGGCAATTTTATAAGTATGAAGGTACCAGCTTGACCCAACCAGTACTTAGTGCATATGTGATTGATACATATACATATATATAAAATATACATGTGCTATACTCTAAATGTGATATATCACATATTCATTTAACATTTGTTTAGTTGCTGTTTCCTATATAGTGCTTTATGGAAGAGGCTTTTGAAGCTTCCAGTATTGTCTTTCTATTTTGGAAGATCAGAGGTGAAATGTGAATGTTCAATATATCTCTGAATTTTTTGACCTTAAGGGGTCAAACTGAGTTGGCTTTAAGATTTACAGTGAAACTTATTTAAATTAATTACTCCTTGGAAATAGTAGATTTCAATGTCAGCTAAAATGAAATATTTCTCTTTGTTTTATATATAGGAGATGTGGTTGTTACCTGTGCTTAGGAGAAAAAAAAACAAAAAACAAACTTTCTCCCAGACTTTGAGATAAATGCTGTACTTTTGTATTATTTGTATGACTGCTAAATTGTCCATGTAATTTAGAGAAGATGAAGTGTGGGTGGGGGACAGAGGTCACACTGTAAACTCTTCTGTTCAAGGGTTGTTTGTGCAGTAAAAAGTGCAGTGTAAGCTGTGCCAGTGGGACAAATTTAAACTACAGGGTGTAAAAAATGGACCCCCAAGTTTGAATTCCAGGTCTCTAACTGCTTCCTTAGCCTTAATCCTGGAAATGAATGGTGACTCTTTAATTAAAACAGAAATAATGCATCTCTGCTTGATGCAACAGCATTTGGTCTTACAAGGAAAACACCTGCTGTTTTCTCCCTCTTTAGAAAGTTGTAAACTTTTAAAATCAAGGTTCACTCACTGAAACATGCCGCAGAATAACTATTAAACTACTCTGAAGTTCTCTCTTTTCTTATTTTTTAAGGTAGATATTGTTTCTGTGTTCATTGGCCACAGTCCATTGTGTCAGGAATATTGGAAGGGACTTCCCAGTTTATTGGGAAAGTTGGCTGCTCAGAGTGTCTCCCAGTCATATATCCTAAAGCAAATAAGTAGATATACATTTAGATGGAAATAAGGATGATAAACTACATTGCTGTCTTGTGTAAATGCAAAATGCAGAAATCAAAATGGGAAAATTCCACTTCCCTCTGTGGTATTAGTCATCATGAGAGCTTGAATGCAAATACAGAGCTTCAATTTATTAAGGATTTGGGGATCTGAAACACATTCCAACAGGATTTGGAAAGCATACAAGAAGTGTGCCAAACAGATTACATCTAGCAATATCAGATGTATGTTACCCTTCAAATGCTGGGAAAAGGGAAAGAAGGTGCAAAAGAAGAAACAGAGGTGCAAAAGAGATAAATGTTTTTCTGATATGGAAAACTCCAGAAACTCCAGTCTTTTACTGTTTGATAATATAATTAGCCAGTGTTTTGACTAGACTGATTTGATAATGATGCATAGAAAAGGGCAATTTAATCTTGGCACAGTAACTAGGAATGTTTGCCTCATTGCTTTCTATGTCTTAATTTCTACTTTAAATTAAATGTCTTCAGCTTCTGAATGTTTTATATTAGAAACTTTCCTTTACAAACCTTCTATTTTGAGCCACTGATTAATTTAATGCGCAAGTTAGTTATATCATGGGATTGCAGTAGATCAAAAGCATGTTTTTTTTTCTCTTTCAGCATCTCTAGACTCCCAAAACATTTGTGCATTGAGAAGGACATACACATTTCTTATCCCCTCTCAGATGTTTCTATTAACTTTCCAATGGTCCTTGTGCTCTTATTCCCTAAATATTTGTATTTCCATTTATTTGTATGTTGTCTATCTTGTGTGACAGGAAAAAAATCCCCAATACTGCACCAACACTTACTTTAGGAAAATATCTGCAATGTCTCTTGCTTGGAAAGGAAATTAACCCTGTATGCAAAGGCACATCCCTTGTGGTCTGTATTTCCCTTGCTCAGGAAGGTGATGTGGAACTTGTTTAATTCTCAGTTAGTGAGACTTCTTGTAAATTACAAAATATCCAGAGTTATGTTTGAAGGGTAGTAAGAGGTGGAGAGTGTTGTACTAGAGGAAGTTACTCAGCTCCTGTTTGGTGGATGAGAGTAGCAATAGGTAGATTACTCTGAGTTTCCCACTGCGATTATGTTCTGGTGTTTCTCTCGAGCATCTCTTAATGTTGAGGGCTGTTGAAGTAGGTGTGCCCCCGTTTTGGCCAGAATAACAATCCTCTGCTTGGATTTAATAGAATGCTCTTCTCTGGGAAACTTCAGGAGGACTCCACAGGGTTAGTGTATTCCATCTGTGACTCCTCTTCCACCTCCTTTTATCTTCTTGAGCTCAAAGCAGAGTCTCCAATTTACTTCAGACTGGTGAAGCATTGAACCACTCATTTTTGTAATAAACTTGCTGTTTCCGCTTTGGATTCTACAGAACCCTTCTGTTGCTTTGAAAGACTGAGTTTGAACAAAGTAATTTATCCACCTAGTGAGTGCCAAACTCAATTTAGCCTGACGAGGACAAAAGCACTGGAGGGGGAGGAGGGTTTGATCTTCTGTTATCTGAGGCCTGAAAAATTACACTGAAAGATTTTAAGCAGATGCAGGAATTGCTGTACAGCCCTCTGTGCTAACCAGCAGGATATTTCAGATCAAATAATGATTTTTATTCTTTTCCAGGGAATCAGTAGCCTCTTCAGCTCCTTAAAAGTGGTGCGCCTTCTACGGCTGGGCCGGGTGGCCAGGAAGCTGGACCATTACCTGGAATACGGTGCTGCTGTGCTGGTGCTGTTGGTGTGTGTGTTTGGGCTGGTGGCCCACTGGCTGGCCTGCATCTGGTACAGCATTGGGGACTACGAGGTCATAGATGAGCTGACCAACACCATCAAGACAGACAGCTGGCTCTACCAGCTGGCCCTGAGCATCGGGACCCCATATCGCTACAACACCACGGGCTCGGGGCAGTGGGAAGGAGGGCCCAGCAAAGACTCCTTGTACATATCCTCTCTCTACTTTACCATGACAAGCCTTACAACCATAGGATTTGGGAACATAGCACCGACCACTGATGGGGAGAAGATTTTTTCGGTGGCCATGATGATGGTTGGCTGTAAGTAAAATCCGATTTTCTCGTGTTTAAGGGAAGTTCTGTGGCCAGTGCCATGCTTGTAAAGTGAACTTGCTTTAAGCTTTCTTGACATCCTAAAAAAAACCCACAACCCTGCAGTACCTGTAAATAATCATGAAATGAACTTGGAATTCTTGAAAACAGGTATTGAAATTATGTAGTTGCTGTATCTTTTAAATTGCTTTCATGGCTAAGTGGTCTGGGTACGTAAGTTTGCCTAATGGCAAGTTTATACTTGGGCCTCATCTTTACACTTTAAAGATGTCTTTTATCATGTTTGTAAGGTCTTTGCTGGAATTTGGTTAAAAGTTACAAGGTGTATTTGAATTCAGGTTGTCTGGGTTTTGCTTAAAAACTTACACAAGCCTGGAATCTTTGTTTGATGTGGTTTTATCCAATTCTTGAAACATTTAGCGATTCCATAAATTGATTGTTTACTTTATGGCACTGCTTTGAGATATAAATCCTGATTTTATCTTCTGAATGTGCTGGTCTTTGTCACCAGCAAGGCTAGAAGTGAAGGAAATGATGACACAATATATTACACCTTTTTTTCTGTTTCCTGCTGTTTCACATCTCTGCTGAAATAGTCCAAAGTCAGGAGTGGTAAGGCACAACTCTCATTTCATGTGCTGCCAAAGTTACATCGCTGAAGGGCTCTACAGATAACCAGAAATCTTCAAAATATAGTAGAGACAACTTAAAAAGTTAATACCATTTGGGAGAATTATTTTTCTGTTAAATCAATAACTCTTGGTATTTCTCTGGTGCTTTCTATTTTCTGAGCACCATGCAAACACTAAGCAATTATGTAACTAGAGAGCAAACAAAGCCTTTTGATAATAAGATCTACATAATCTCTCTGATAATTATCTCAGCTAACACTTCGAGCTCATCTCTGAGAAATACTGAACTATAAAAAGGAAGTTTTCTTGCCACAGTCTTTCTGGGTCTTTAGAAGATTAAAGACATTTGTTTGGAGATTTTAAAATGCTTTTTAAAGAAAGAGCTTGTAATTTTAGGACTCTTGCAGCATGTTGCAATGAAATTTCTGCAGAACACCGTCTTTACATGATGGGTTGATGTGTTGCAAAACATTTCCAGGTCCATAAAATGCAAATCTCCAAGCCAGAGAATTATTGAGCTATTGCAGATAGGTCATCAAAAGCCCATAGGAGCTGATATGCTATTTGTTGGCACAGATTTGTGTTATTTACAGAACCTGGGGATTTGGAGAATAAAGAGGATACAGAACATTTTTTACACATTTTAATATTTGCTTCCCTTGTTTTGTTTTGGCGTTTTGGTTTTTTGTTGTTGTTTTTTTGTTTGTTTTTGTTTTGTTTTTTTTGGTGGGGACTTCTGTTGTCCTGTTGAGGGAGATTTGACAGACAAAACTAAGTGGTAAATGACTTTGGGTGTGATGAGACCCATAAAAACATAATGAATGCTACTATTACTATTTATGATTATAACAACAACAACAACAAAATACATGCATGGCCTCAGCAGGTGAAAAGAAAAGGGAGATTGAAACCTGCTTTGTGTCTGTTCTAGGTGGGTTGTTTCCTTGCCTTTTCTTCTCTGAAACTCTTATTAAAGATGGGGAATACAAGTAGCAGGATCAAAATTGACACAGACAACAGCCTGCGTATGTGGCAGTGGCAAATAATTTCCATAAGTGCTACCTACAAAATTACAAATGTTCACATCAAATTTATAAGTGGCATCTGTGAGCTTAGCAGTTGGGAAACTGTGTAGGATTATAGGCTTTTAGACAAAGTTAAAAGTAGAATCTAAATTTAAGAAGTGTGGCAAAAGGACTACTGAGTTGCTTATTGCATCAAAATAATAACACCAAAATAAATCTGCTTTCTCTTGCAAGTGGGGTGAAGAGCACTGTGGCAGGCAGGAAGGCTACAGACAGGAAAAAATACTGTTTGGTTTATTTACAAGTAAAATTTACAAGTAAAAATGCTCAATTGTCATCAAATAGTGAATCTTTTATGACACCAGTGCATGTTCAAAGTTTTCTAATCCATTCACATCAATGATGAGCGGTCCTGACTGAAATCCAAGCCTTGACTGATCTTTTTCCACTGGTTAGAAAATAAACCAGGTTAGGAGCAGGCACTGGTCATGGGCTCCATATTTGCAATATTTGTGCAGAAAGATCAGACCTGCAGGATTTTAGAGACAGAGATTTTCAGCAGAGCTAGCTGCTGAAAGCCCGGCACTCTGAGCTCCAAAATAAAACAGGAAGGCACAACAAATAGTTGATGGAAAATGCAATTTCCCAGTCATTCAGTGTCCACTGAGCTCAGGAGAAGGATTTGGCCTCATGAAAAGGTGTAACTGAGTTATTTTCAAACCAAGATGTTTTAGTTTCTCTTTTGAAACAGTGTTTTGAGATAAACATCCAGTAAAATTCAATTACAGTTCAGTCAATAAATATGTCTAGTCCACAAGCACACTCCTGTTATAAGCAGAGAGAGGCTGTGAAATACCTTTGGTAGTTCTCCTGAAGAAGTTTGCTAATACCAATAGCTGATATTGGCAGTGAGTTTTTTTTCCTAACAGACTTTGCCAAATAAATGTTTTAAACTTAGCACTGGAATCAGAGATAGTAATTCATCACAATCCCAGCTGCCTACTCATGCAAACTGCAGATAGGAAAGGAAATCTTCCCTGCCTTGTCAGCGAGCTTGTTCTGAAAGCCCCAAGTTTCCTATTCATGCTGGCAAAGTTATCAGGACCTGGGAGGAGTATTTGGAGAGATTTGCAAATCCTTCTGGTGGGCAGGATTGCAGGATGGTGTTCTTGTTAAAAATAGGCAGATTGAGATTCTGTAGGTGCTGACAAAGCAGTGCTCGGTGCGGGGCAGGGGCGGGAGGAGTCCTGATGGATGGGGAGCTTTTCAGCTGGATTGGCAGCTTGTCACTTGCCTGTTCACTGAGAACAGATCGAGTGGGATATTTAAGCTGAAATACATCACCTGTCTTGCAGGAAAGAGAGCTGTGAATAACTTAACCTCATCTTGTGGAGCTTGCTTCAGGTTTCTTTTTTGCCTCACTTGTTTTATCTTGGTGTCCAGTGCTGTTCAGCAATATTGTTTTCTGTTGCTTCTTGACACTTGAAAAGCTAAAAATAGCAAACAAAGCATCCTATGACAAGGCAGCAAGGTTTTTACAAGGGTTATTGTTTAAATACCTATTGTGTGCCTGCTGCCTAGAGTTGCTGAATATGCATTGAAAATCTGATTTTTGTAGCGTCTTTTGTGTTGATCTAGGTCATTTTATCCCCTCTCTGTGCAGAGCAGAACAAATGGGTAGGTCTGTCAGATCTTTTGAACGCACCAGGGGTCGTTTATCATTCAGGAAGGACCTTTATTGTAAAACTCCCATTATCTTCTGTCAGCTCAGAGCCTCCAAACAAAATCCCAGCCTGTGCTGCTGCGTGTTGCTCTACTTCTGTCCACAGCTGTACTTCTGTCTGCAGCACAGCCAGAATTGCAGGTGCAAAACTGACTGGGTTTGTGTCTTTCACCAAAAAAAAAAAAAAAAAAAAAAAAAAAAAAATCAAGAAAGAGAACAGGAAGAAACTTCACTATTTTGCAACTCAGCACAGACAGGCCTTTAGCAAGCAGAAAATAAAAGGGAAAAAGCATTTTGAGGAAGGTGGCAGAGTGTGGTTGGGTGAAACAGCTTGAAAAATTCAGGAGAGATGGGGTTTTTTGAAGGAGCAAGTGTGAATGTTTAAACAACAAGAGTACATCCATATGCTTTCCTCCTTCCTGTACTTCCTCTGTGAGAACAGCAGCCAGCTTCCCAAAGCCCTTGTTTAGGCAGGGATAGAGTTAATTTTCTTCCCAGTAGCTGGTACAGTGCCGTGTGCTGGATTTAGAATGAGAATAATGTTGATAAAACACTGAGGTTTTTGCTGTTGCTGAGCAGTGCTCGCGTGAAGTCAAGGACTTTTCAGCTCCTCGTTCCAGCGAGGAGCCTGGGGGACACAGGGAGCCATGAGGGGACACAGCTGGGACAGCTGACCCAAACTGGCCAGAGGGACATTGCACACCATATGGCATCATGCTAAACAACAAAACTGGGGGGGCTGGAGGGTGACTGGGCAGCAGGTAGTGAGCAAAAGCATTGTGCATCACTCGTTTTTTGTATTCTTTTATCATTATTATATTTTTTTCCACTCCCCTTTTCTGTCCTGTGAAGCTGTGCCTATCTGAAACCATGAGTTTTGCCTTTTTTTGGTGTTTATTTCCCCTGTTCCAATAGGGGAGAGGTGGCTGGGGGTGTTTTAGCTGCCTGCCAGGTTAAAGCACAACACCCAGCCTGGTGCTCAGAGGATCTCTGACACATTTCATACTGCTGGTGTAGCCTGGAGTAATGGGTTTGTATGAGTGAAATGGCTCTGTATGGCACAGAGCAGATTGCAGCATCAGTCTGGCCCCATAAATACAGGAGTTTATTTGCCCAGCTGAGTGGACCTGGCATTGGGGAAATCCAGTGTATTCCACCAGTCACTGAAATGCTCCAATGATCTGTGCAGCAAGGGAAAATCAGAACAAGATACTGAAGGCACGAGTGTCAATGAACATTTAATAATTCACTGTTTCTCAGGCTGTGGAAAAGCCAGAGGAATCTCTTAGTTATCCATTGGTCCCCAGAACTGCTGAGCAAAGGGTGCTTTGTTGTTCTTCCTTTAGGGAAATACTTTTATCTATGTACATAATTACTTTGGCTTCTATTTATTCCAGTTTTATGGGGAGATGGTTGTGGGTGAGATGATATTTTTCAGTGACTGGTTTTAAATTATAAAACAGGCCTGGCAATTCACACTGGTTTTGCATATGAGCAGAAGAATTTGTTGTAGTGATCGTACAGGATACCTTCTCTGGAAAATGGGAGTAATTTCTAGACTGCTCTTTCCAAGAGTTTCTAGTTTAATGGCTCAAAATGCTAGCTTCTTGTTTTCCTCTGAAATACCCAGGTTCATGATTTTCAGCTTTGAAAAGGAGACAGATGTAATTGCTGTCACTTTGACCCCGAGTTATTATTGTTCAGGGGAGAGATGATGAAAGAGTGTGTGGGTGGGTTCCTCTTGATATCCCAGAATCACAGAATGCTTTGGGTTGGAAGGGACCTGAAAGATCATCCAGTACCAACCCCCCTGCCATGGGCTGGGACATACTTTACCAGGTGTCTGCTTGCCACATAAACATGAATATCACTGATATCTTAGTTACCTATGCTAAACACATAGACGTTCTTCCCTCCTTCTAATTTTATTAGAGAGAATAGGACCTGTTCTTTCCTTTTTAAAACCAGTGAGATGCTCTCATCTGAGCCACCTTTGGCCCTAAATACTCCTGTATTTGGCAAACAATGCTGAAAAGCTGCTGATTGCTCATGGCACCCCCCTTGCTGCTGCTCAGCTCTTTCCGAGTTGTGACGTGGGGTGCCAGGGGCTGTCAGTCACGTCTCCATTGATCTGTCAAGCCTAATTCATTATTTAAGTGGGTTCTTTCATTGTTCGGGCAGCATTCGTCAGTTCCCTGCCAATGTATGGTAGTTAGCCACTTAAACGCCGTTTGGGTGAATCATGGAAGTTTATATAGCAAATTTGTTAAGCAGTGGCTAAGCCCACGCGCTGACACAACAGTGTATCATTGTGGGAAAGCGCTTGTCTGGCAGGCGCCCAGACAAGCAATCCCAAGAGCCCATAGGATTTAATTCTTGATCCTGAGGAAAGTGTATGTGTGTGAGATAGCACCTTCCAGCAAAAATCACTGCCAGCAATGTAGATTAAATCGTAGTTTTCCCAGCAACAGATACTAATATGAGAAGGTTTTGCATCTGTAGGAATTCACAGGCTTGAGTGTTTAGCCGTGGTTGAAACCCAGCTCTGCCCCTAAGGGTGGGCAAGAGCTGACAAGAGTCAGTTCTGTGGAAGGGCAGTTTCTGTTCCTGCAGAGGTCTGGGGTGTGGGAGAGACGTGGCTCTGCATCAAGGAGCTGCAGAAGGGTTTGCTTGGTCTCTTCAGCAGCAGAGGACTGGTGCCAGTTTTTGTGCTGCTCTTAAAGTTTCTTAAAATGGGGGCCAGTGAAGGGAATGTCTCTTCCAACAATTACACAGCCCTGCTAGCAAGCTCTTAATTTTTTCTTAGAATCACAGAATGATAAAATTATTTGAGTTGGAAAGGACCTTAAAGATCATCTGGTTGCAAACTCCTGGCATGGGCAGGGACACCTTCTACCAGGTTCCTCAGGGTCCCATCCCTGGCCTTGAACACTTCCAGGAATGGGATATCCACAATTTCACTGTGCAACCTGTTCTGCTACAAACACATGTAATCATCAAGGAATGAGAAAGGTGATAAATCCTTCAACATCCAAATCAGGAGAGAGTAAAACTGTTCATTCACAGTTACCCATTACAGCAAAAAGAAGAAAGTGGCACAGAAGTTGCCTTGCAAGTGAAAATTTCCCCTCTTGAGTGCCATTGAAAAGGCATTTTGACACTTCTGGATTGCTGAACCACAGCCCAAGTGCTATTAGCTCTACAAATAAAGGATATCAGGATCTTTCTGTGCTATCTTTTAGTTGTTACTAATCTTACTTATGTCTCACTGCTGGGTCAGGTGAAGTATTTTAAGCCAGGTTATTGATGTCAGTGCAGCAGTCGAATTTGGCAATCTCACTATTCTCTGAGCTTGGAAAAGCCTTAAGAGAATAATCACATCTCAGTGGCCTACAGTAAAAAACCCCAAATTATTCTTAGGGAGCAAAAGATCATCATCCCCTTTTTAATGGAACTTCAGTGTAAGAGTGAGATTGTAAAATGATTGTTTAAATTGGAAAAGCCTTGTAACGTCATTGAGCCGAACCATTACCCCACCACTGCCAAGCCCACCACTAAACCATGTCCTCAAGTACCACATCTGCACATCTTTTAAATATCCCTGGGGATGGTGACTCCACCACTGCCCTGGGCAGCCTGTTCTGCTGCTTGACACTATGAAGAAATTGTTCCTAATATCCAATCTAAACTTCCCCTGGTGCAACTTCAGACCATTTCCTCTTCCCTGTCGCTTGCTGCCTGGGAGAGGATACTACCACTCCCAGCCTTCTTTTCTCCAGGGTAAACACACCCAGGTCCCTCAGCTCCTCCTCATCAGATTTGTGCTCCAGACCCTTCCCCAGCTCAGTTTCCCCTCTCAGGACATGCTCCAGAACCCGGTTGTATCCAGCAGATTGTGGCCATATGTGCTTTGTTTTGCTGTAATTCAGTCTGAGCAGGAGATTTTTAGACATTCAGGTTCTAGTTTATAGCAAAAACATGTGTCTTTATATAAAGAGCTTTAAAACTATAAAACAGCCTCCTTGGGAAGCTTTATGGGATTCCTTTTTTTGTCAAGGTTATAGCTAGCATGTGTTTATATAAGGTTTACTTTTATTGTCATTGGCTTGATGTGTTTAAAGGAAATTATGGTATCAAGAGAGATAGGACAGTGAGTGGGAGAGGTAACAATGAAGAAGGAAATGTTATTTCATGCTGTTGAGCTATATTATTTAAAACAACTGAAAATTGTTATTGAATCAATGATAGGTAAATGTTGAAAATGAACCTTTATGCTCACACACAGAGTGCAAGCAATCAGCTGAGATGTTCCCAGAGGGATTATCAGGTAGTTCTGGATTACTCACAACAACTCTATCTCTCAGGAAGCAGAAAGTTTTAATTAGCCCAGCTAGATCAGCAAATATATCTGACTGGCTAAGAACACAACAAGGCTCAGTTTTATAGCATTTTGTGCTAGAGGGATAAACAAATCTGACATAAAAGATAACCCCCAAGGTATCACACTGCTTGGATGGAAGGGGATCCTTTGTGTTTGCCTGTTCTGAAGTTTCAGAGAGCCAAGTGAGTGATCTGAGTCTGTGTCCGCACAGAGATCCTTGGTTAATTTTGTGTATCCAGGAGATAACACCTCTGTGTCTTTGGTATTTAAAAGGGAGAGTTACCCAAGTAAGTCAGGCCAGGAAACAGGTAAGTCCTGCCTGGTATCACTGGAGATGTGCTCCTCACTGGGCCCTGCTTTCAGTGGGAAAACCAGGTATTTTCTGTGAAATCTCATTAATACTGGCCCAGTTTTGCTTGCAGATAACTGCTGTGTTTTTTCAGCTGGAGTGGAAGTTAGGATGGACAGTTCAGCAAGGAGACAAGCTGTTTTAACAAGTGTCCTGTTGTAGAAAATTCGAATCATACCACTGAATCCGGCCTCAAAATACTATTTTCATGTCCAGCAAGAGATTTCCATGCTTAAATTTTGTTAGGTTGACTTTCAGAACTGAAAACCCCTGTGACATTGTCGCACATCCAGAGACGCTGACAGAGATGGGAGTTTTGTGTTGTTTTTGTAAAATCTATAAAAAGCCCCAGCCTCTGTGAGGTTTCATGATCACAGTACAGCCTGTGGTGCTGTAACACGTTTGGTGGTACTTGGGGATATCAGGTAATTGGATGAAAGGTGACAGATAGCAGTTCTTGGTTTCTCGTTGCTTCCTTTCTGTGGGTCTGAAGTAGTACAATGTCATGTTCCTCCTGAACATTCTGAGAGCACTGAGGACTCAGCCTGCCTGTCTCTCATCCTCGTTCATCTTTCCCTTTTTCTGCAAGAACTTTGGGAGAAAAATGTTCCTCTGGTGGAAGCATGCTCTGTGTGGGTGTATGACTGTGGGTTCTTCCTTAAAGAGCTTCACCCCTTTCCCTTCCATGCTGGAGGAAGGACAGGAGAGCATCCAAATTGGCATCTCTTCCCTGGGTACCTGCTGTGCATCCCCTGGAGTGCTGAGTCAAATCCAGTTGCGTTTCAGTAGGAATATTTTGGTCATAAATGATTAAGACTAGTTTTCTTCCACTGGCCGGCAGCCAGTGTGGATTTGTCAAGATGAGTTCATGGCAAATTAATCTGATTTCTCTCTTTGACAAGATAACTGCCTAGAGAATAAAAGGAATTGAGTAGATACAATATATCTGAACTTTTTAGAAGTCTTCTGACAGTTTTTTTTACTCAGTGGCCTCACAGAGAATGAGTGAAAGATGATGTCAACACAGCCGTAACAAAGTTGGCGATAACTGATTGAACAATCTCTCAAAATAAAATCAAGGGCTTTGCTGTCAAACTTGGAGGGAATTGCCAGTGAGATTTTTGCCCTGTGTGTGATTCTGTTCAACACTTTCATTAGCAGAGATGAGTGACAGAACAGAGAGAGCACATTGGGAGAGTTATGGGAAGGGTTGCAAGCAGTTTAGATGACAGCATCAGAATCCATAATGATCCCAATAAATTGGAAAGGCGTTCCCAAGTCAGCAAGGTGAATGTCAAGAGAGGGAAATGCAGTGCAGCACGTGCAAAGAGGCCAAATCAAATACATAAGCACAGTCTGTGGAATAACTGTGTCTGCTGCTGCCAGGCTGGAGAGGATTTTGGAGGATATTGGAGTAGGAAAGAGATAGGTGACTGCAGACTGAATGTAACAATGAGGTGAAACCTGTAAATTTTGCTCCAGAAAGTATCAGCAGCAGTTCTACAAACAGGCTGAAAAGGTATTTATTCTGCTGGGACTAGGACTGGGTAGTCACTTTTTTCCTTTCATTTTAGATGCAGCACTTTAAGGAAGCTCTAGACCAGCTGGAGGGAGAGGAGGTCATAAAAATGTGTTACAAGGCAGGATCTCAAGGGAACAGTTGGAAGAACTGACTTTGGTTTAAGTTGACAGAAGCTTAAGGGGAACACGAAGATTGACTTCTACCATGGAAAGAGTGTGCTTGAAAGGGGAAAAAATATATTGATCTTCTGTGTTTTCTGGAGGGCAGACAGGTCACTTAGGAGGGAACAACAGGCTGATGCTGGAAACAGGGATTTCCAACACCAGTCCACCAAAATTTTTCAGCAAAATTTTGCAGATCATGGGCAGAGCCAGCATCAGATTTGGTAGGCTCCAGATCATTGATGGGCATTGTCACAGGTATCCTTGCACCTCCCTCAGGATTGCATTCCCTCTGAGTCCTCCCAAGCCTACAAATCTCTGATGCTGGAGGGAGAGAAAGGTGCAGCTACAAATCCCTGTCAAATTACGTCTTAGCAAAGCCAAGCTAGCAAAGCTCACTTTCTCTGGGTGGTAGATCACCCCTAAACATCTACTGATTAATTTAAGTCCAGGTTCTGACCTTTTTTGGCCTTAAGAATTCTTGTAACTGAAATATAATTCTGAGCTAAAGGTTCTTGCCTCTGGGTTTTCATAATGACTTTTTCATTAATAAAGATTTATGCTGAAGAAAGAAAAAAAATTGTATAAGAAATTTTGTTTCCTCCCCCTGCCCCCATTTTTTCCCTCTTTGTCTTTATTTCTTTAAAGTTTGTATTTTTTTTTAAATGCTTCATCCTTTGATATAACATACTGGAAGTACAGTAGAAGGATGGAAGTAAAATTTTCCTTAAAGGTTAAGAAAAAAAGATAAAAGATAAATTTGGGAGCAGTTTTCTTACTTTCAGCCATTTCTCTCTTTTCTTCCAGAGGAAGCCAAGCTAGTGGGTTAAAGGAAGAAGACCAGAACATAGAAAAAAGATACTTTTAAAAAGCTGAAAGATTAGTGAGATTTTATCTTACTTTGTCTACATTTTTGTTGCATAACAACATGAAGGATTTTCTAATAGAGCAGAATATTTAATTTCTTCTATAGTGTCTCATGAAAATTAAAGCACATTTCAAAGCTACATTGTGAAGTGCAGTCAGAATTGAAATAGGATGAAGTTGATGGAAAAGGGTTTATAAATATCTGCTGCTGATTTCTGCATGGTGATGTGACAATGGGAGATGGAGTGGAGGCTGCATTCCTCTGCAGGAAAAGCCCAGCTCTGTAGGAATGGTGTCACTGTTGGGAGAGTTGGGTCAGATTTTCCTCAGCCCAGCTCTGTAGGAAAGGTGTCACTGTTGGGAGAGTTGGGTCAGATTTTCCTCAGTGGAAGATGCTCAGTTAAAAAGCCCCTTAAACTGGATTTTTCCTGAAGCTGGAACACTGTGAGGAGCCGTCATATCCATGGCCCTACAGAATTTGTGGGTTTTTTGTGTACATTCCAAGAGTTATGGTGGCAGCTACAGAAAAATTGTGATTGCTACGTTGTGTTGGCAAGGTGGAACAACCTGAACTCAGCATCAGGGTCACACAGGCAAACACTGTCACCCTCTAAATGGGTGTTGCATCCCTTAGGTCTCATCTCTCTTACCTCACGTGTGATCAAATGATGTGAAGTTAAAGGCTAGGAGGGCAGAACGAGGTGTGAGGAATTCCTGTACATTTTTTAAATTAATTTTACCCAGTCCTTCAGTGCTTCCTGAACTGGAAACTTTAAACTTTTTAAAACAGTGTTTTTAAGTGCTGGAATAGTTCCACTGACCTCATTGTTGCTTAATGAGAACTTACCTTTAAGTGTTCTCTGGCCACAAACCATGATGAAGGGAACCTTTCTGGCATTCCAGGCCTATTGGTGGATCTTCCAAATTTTGGCAAGAGGGAATTAGGGGGCTAAATCCCATTTGAAGGTCACTAGGGCTCATACCTAAAATCCATGAAGGTGTATGTTAAAAACCTCAGCATCCATTTCAATGAGGTCCCATGTATGGAAATGATATTTTTTTCAATTATATGTTTGAATGACACCTGATTGGTAAAGACATGGGAACAAACCATCATTCCTGTATACAGTGAAAGGACAAGCTTCATTTGCCCTTCTTCCTCCTCAACCAGGAACATTTCAAAGCACAAAATAGATGCCTTATTTTTGAATAGGAGATTGAGGCATAAAGAAGGTTACTACTGAGTTTCATGAATGCATGCTTTTCCTGCTGAAATTGATAATTCACCTTACCTAAAGGAAATGTAACTTTCTAGTTAATCAAACACAATCTTTCTACATTAGCCCTTGAAAGGGGCAAGAAGAAAATCAAGTCAATAATGTAAGAAGGAAGTTCAAAATAAAGCTGCTGGCATCAGTGCTGTATCAGAAACTATTTAATGGCTGTGAGTCTGAAATAATTCTGTGTGGGTGAGGATTGGTCATGCAAGAAGGATCTAGTAATCAAATCTTGTCTAGGGTGAATGAGGGAGGAGAGGAAGACAAGTGTGTGAGATCCCTGAAAAACCTGTGGCATGGAGGTTCTTGGCCAGCCCTCCCTTGCCCCGTGCACGAGGTGATTTTAGCAGAGCCCCATCACATGCTTCGCTTTCTGTCTCCTCTGGGAAGTCAGGGGTGGCACTGGCTGTTAAATGGAATGGAAAATGACAGAATTGGAGAGATTCATCTGAAACATTACTCTGTTTCAAAATAATAAATCTTCATTGGCTGAAGTTCCTTAATGTTTTCCAGGGTTGCAACAGAAGCACCGTATTTGTGTGTGTGTTGATGAGCTTTGGAGCAGGGTTACAATTCACTTGGTAGATCACACAGGCTGCTTTGGACTTTAATGAAGAAAGTATTTTTTCCCTAAGCTTCTGAGTGGGGCCCAGCACTGCAGTTCTTTTTTTATGTTCCACCAACTGCTAAGGGAGCAAAGCAAATGAAAGCACAAGCTCAGAACGAGTTTCTGTTTACCCTGTTAAAAACCCAAACAAGCCCAGAATAGCAGAAAGTATTAATGAATTAAATCCTAAGTGTTTTGCCAAACAGAAGACTTAATGATAAATGTTGGGGCCCTCCCACTTCTTCCTGTCTTAGGGACAACTGAGATTTAAACTCCCCTGCATTACAGACAAAATAGCGAGAAAATTATTCATATGGTTTAAACATGGGTGTGCTCTTGTTTAAATGCTTCTTATAAGCATTTAAACAAATGTTTCTAAATGTTTGCAGTATTACACGGGGTGATTAGAGGCTTTGAAAGGGAAAAGGAAATGGAAGCTGCACCAGTACTGAACACCCACATGAACACCCAGGACAGGAGGGAGAGGAAACTGAGCTGAGCAGATTTGATCCAGCCTAATTAGTCAGGTTGTTGTTGTTTTTACAGTCTATTATTGATGCACAAACAGGCTGTTGAAGAATTAGGAGTCTACAACACTGCAGTTCATTAGAGTTTTTAGTGGTGCTCTAATAGCCACGCTCCATCTGGATGATAATAAGAAATAATGGGCCATAGAGAAGTTATGCATGCTCACCTTCTAATCCATTTTCAGCCAGCTGAGAAGGCAACAAAGAGGATGTTTGCTGAAATATTATCAGTTCAAAGGGAACAGAGTCCTCTGTTCTTTATCTCTGCAAAAGGCATTTATCCCTTTCTTCCTTTGTGTGATGCTCTACTGTTTCTAACCAAATTTCTGCTGTGGATCAAGGCAGATCATTGTGTCAATATGACACAGACATCTCTGCAGTGGCATGATATCTTTAATGGTTTTTGTGTTACTACAATGAGAATGCCAGAATTAATCAGACTTTCTCATGGGTTTATGGTCTGTCAGGTTGTAATTGCAGCAGCAAAGCATGGTCAGGTGTAATGGGACAACACATGGAGGTTGGTGACTGATGTGTCTTCATGTGTACCTGAAAAGGAGAAGGACTCAGCTGTGGCTGCTTTTAATTGGCAGAATTTAATATAGAAACAAGAGCTTTGGGGTAGAGATGTCTAAAGGTTGAGACTTTCATCTAGGAAAGTGAAACTTTTTGGTTTCATTTCCAGATCTGACATTAGGTAGAATCGTGAACTTTGGTGTTTGATAAATATTGTGGTGCTTAATTCCTCTCTAATCCCATGCCTGATTTGCTTGGTTTAAATGTTAAATGGCTGGGGGCAGGAACTCCACATATTTTTGTAAAGTGCCTACCAAACCATTTTCTGAGTTACAGGGAATGAAGAAAAACAAATTACAATATTCCAGGAATTAAAAGGGGAAAAAAAAAAAGTCTGGCTGCACTGAATTAATCTGAATTTCTGTAGCTGACTCCACATAACTGGTTCAGACCTTGGGTTAAATTCAAAGGGTGCAGGAGACATTTAATTGTTGCCAACATACAGCTTAAAAGCTGAGGTGAAGGCAGAGGTAAATGTAGGATACTGTGCACTGCTCTGCACAGTCTAATTGTCCGCAGCCAGGATATTCCATGATAGCCAAGAATTCACGTGGGCCTGGGCTGTAGCATTTGTGGGAATAAATCAGATGAACCTTGTAGTTCATCCTAATTTAAAAAATAATAAAATACATACATTGTTTTGCTTCAGTGGGTGCAGCCTAACAAGGAGGGCTGGAGGCAATTCTTTCTACCAGGAGCAGTGTGTTCCATGGTAAATAGTTCCAGGATTAATATAGCCAGGGTACACGGGAACACTGCAGATTTGTGCTGAAATTAGTCCCTGTCTCATGCTTCTCAGACAAATGTGATGAACATATGTAGGCATAAAGGCAATGGTCTGATACATCCTGATCTTTTGAAATTGATAAAGTAACGTGTTTAAGGCAGAGCTAATATTATTTAGTAGAATGGCAAGAAATACCTGGCTGACATTGCAAAACCCCAGCAAGTATCTGCTATAAATATGCAAAAGTCCCCTAATAGATACTGGAAATGGGAGTTGTGTAGGATAACATGCAAATATTAAAAACACTGACACAGCTTTGGGGAGTTTTATGTCCCGTTCACTGTCAGAAACACCTTGGCTTTAACACCACATTCCAGTTTTCTGTAAGCCCTTTCCATTGCAATCAACATAGAACATTTCAAACTGGTTTAGGATCTGCTCCTCGCTCTCCTTTTGCTCTCCATAACGACATAGAAATATTAGTCACAAAAAGGAAATGTGAGATAATAGCAAGGTTAAGATAAGCCATCAAGCTACCACTCGGAGCCCTTGACCTCTGAGCATGAGGTCCTGGAGTGCTAAGCCTTAAGAGTAAATTAATATTAGACACTTCTTTTTTTTGTTTCATAAAGAACAGGAAAGCAATTCACAGTCTCACTGCTTTTCATTTTTGTATTGCTTTGCACTTTTGCATTGGATTTTCTTGGTTTTTTGTTCTTTTAATCTGTTTGTGTCTGAGACATTTTGGATTGAGCTTAAAATACCCACAATAAATCCAGTTTTCTGTCAATTAACAAATGTTGTTTTTGAGTGCTTTTCATATTAGAAAGATACTTTCAAAGTTTTTAAGTGCATTCTATCCTAATGTGATCAATAATTGCATTGAATTTGAGGTGTGTGCTAATAGCTGCTGTTGCTCTTAGACACACTTCCAAAAATTAATGAAAAAGTCAGAATCTTCCATGTAGAGCTACAACAGATGAAAACCAGACAAAATAATTTTCCCTCAAATTTCCTGGGAACATCCACCTTGATGTTGGAAAATATCAGACCAAAACAGATTAGTCTGACGAAAGGGAGGAAGGAAGTTTAGAGTGGGAGGTGAAACTGTCTCAGCTGGGGAATGCAGTGTTCAGTCTGCAGATGACAGTTTAACTTTCTTACTTTTTAATTAAAAAAAAAAACAACAATGCTGAATATACTTTTGTGAGACATAATATTGCCTTACTTCCATTTCCTGCCCCAAATGAAATTTGGCAATCAGCAAATATTTGCAATATCATCCTTCCTTTGTTTTATAGTCACTTCACATTCAAGACACCTAAATAAAAAAAATCAAGAAAATTAATATCCTACTCAGAAGATTTGGTTGAGAATATCACAATATGAGGACAAATTGAATTTTTGACAAATCCATTTCTTAAGTTTTGATTCCGCTTGTTTGTTTCAGAACCCAGTATTAAACAATGGACTTTACTCAATTCCATTTAAGCAGTCTAGGTGTCTCATAGATCAGATTGAGATGTTTTGACAATTATTCTGTTGTTATCCTCAGAGACTCTATCCTCACATGCTGTTTTTCTTGAAATGGTTTCTGTGAAGATGGTAATTAAATTTTTTCCTGATGTTTCTCCCCAAATTGCTGTTGTGCTGTGGCACAACTATGCAAGTAGCCATGGAGTTTTGTTTGGCTGTAATTTGGATCAGGCCATCTCTGTTGTCCCAGGGCAAAATTCTGATTTCCATGTTATCCCTGTTGTTTTGACAATGAGGGGAGACCTACAAGATCCATGGGCTTGGCTATGCAACATGATAATAATTTCAGTTCACTTTTTTGTGACAAGGTAGAGCATGGAGTTTGTTATCTTGGAGGCTGATTTACAGGACATCCTTTCAATAAAACAGGGGAGTCCTCAGTCCACATCTTGTCTCTTCTCTCTT